>NC_053500.1:12633713-12731213 GCF_905171775.1 Rana temporaria
GAGAAAAAAGCAGAAGTGCAGCCAGAGAAGACTTGGCCAGAAATCTGACACTCGTGCTCTGCTTTCCTATTGAGTCGCGCAGCGCAGAAGTCGCTGCACTGAACGTTACCAGGCATTTGCAAGCAGCTGAGTGAATGATTGTCGATCGGAGGAGGGGCCTCAGCTGGACAGAATTGCATTAGGCTAAACCGGACCTCCCCCGCAGAGATAAACCCCACCCTTCACCACCCTCTGTCCGATGAGAGGGTGCATTTTGACGGATTTGCTGCTTTTATTAGCCATAGGTGGGGTCTATTTTTTTAGCGTATGGACTTTTAGGGGCAGATTCTTGTAGATCACCGCATCTCTGCGGCGGCGTAACGTATCTCATTTACGTTACGCCGCCGCAAGTTTTACGGGCAAGTGCTTGATTCACAAAGCACTTGCCTGTAAATTTGCGGCAGCGTAGCGTAAATCCCCCGGATTCAAATTAGGCGGGTAGGGGGCGTAAAGCATTTAAATTAGGCGCGTTCCCGCGCCGAACCTAATGCGCATGCGCCGTCCCTAAAATTTCCCGACGTGCATTGCGCTAAATGACGTCGCAAGGATGTCATTGGTTTCGACGTGAACGTAAATGGCGTTCAGCCCTATTCACGGACGACTTACGCAAACAACGTAAATTTTAAAATTTTGACGCGGGAACAACGGCCATACTTAACATTGGTTGCCCCTCATATAGCAGGGGCAACTTTATGCGTTGCAAATCTAACGTAAACGTCGTAACTTCACTGCGTCGACCGCGCGTACGTTCGGGAATTCGCATATTTTGCTAATTTGCATACCCGACGGGGAAAACGACGGAGGCGACACCTAGCGGCGAAAAAAAAAATTGCATTTAAGATCCGACAGCGTAAGAGCCTTACGCCTGTCGGATCTAATGGTTATCTATGCGTAACTGATTCTAAGAATCAGTGTCATAGATATGACGGCCCAGATTAGGATTTACGACGGCGCACATTGCGTTGTGCCGTCGTAAGCCCTTTGAGAATCTGGGCCTAAAAGTCCATTAAGCCCTTTGTGAAACTGAAGTCAGAGGGGCACACAGAAGGCCGATAAAAATAATAGCACATAATCTCAACAGGATCTTTAACCACTTCAGCCCCGAAAGACTTGGCTGCTCAATGACCAGGCCATTTTTTGACCCCACCTCTACGCTGGATCCCTAGCTAGGCTGCTCTGCAAGCGTCATCTCCGCTGGCTGGGTCCCTAGCTTGGCACTCCTGATACTTCTCAAGCATCACCCCGCCTCTCTGCTGTGTCCCTAGCTTGGCACTCCCGATACTTCTCAAGCATCACCCCCGCCTCTCCGCTGGGTCCCTAGCTTGGCACTCCCGATACTTCTCAAGCATCACCCCGCCTCTCTGCTGGGTCCCTAGCTTGGCCCTCCCCATACTTCTCAAGCATCACCCCGCCTCTCTGCTGTGTCCCTAGCTTGGCACTCCCGATACTTCTCAAGCATCACCCCCGCCTCTCCGCTGGGTCCCTAGCTTGGCACTCCTGATACTTCTCAAGCATCACCTCGCCTCTCCGCTGGGTCCCTAGCTTGGCCCTCCCCATACTTCTCAAGCATCACCGCTTGGTCCCTAGCTTGGCACTCCCGATACTTCTCAAGCATCACCCCCGCCTCTCTGCTGTGTCCCTAGCTTGGCACTCCCGATACTTCTCAAGCATCACCCCCGCCCCTCTGCTGGGTCCCTGGCTTGGCCCTCCTGATACTTCTCAAGAATCACCTCTGCCTCTCCGCTGGGTCCCTAGCTTGGCACTCCTGATACTTCTCCCGCCTCTCCGCTTGGTCCCTAGCTTGGCACTCCCGATACTTCTCAAGCATCACCCCCGCCTCTCCGCTGGGTCCCTAGCTTGGCACTCCTGATACTTCTCAAGCATCACCCCGCCTCTCTGCTGTGTCCCTAGCTTGGCACTCCCGATACTTCTCAAGCATCACCCCCGCCTCTCTGCTGTGTCCCTAGCTTGGCACTCCCGATACTTCTCAAGCATCACCCCCGCCTCTCCGCTGGGTCCCTAGCTTGGCACTCCTGATACTTCTCCCGCCTCTCCGCTTGGTCCCTAGCTTGGCACTCCCGATACTTCTCAAGCTTCACCCCCGCCTCTCCGCTGGGTCTATAGCTTGGCACTCCCGATACTTCTCAAGCTTCACCCCCGCCTCTACGCTGGGTCCCTAGCTAGGCTGCTCTGCAAGCGTCATCTCCGCTGGCTGGGTCCCTGGCTTGACACCTGCTGAAGTTTCCCGATTCTCCACCGTCCCCGGTTGGTGAGAATTCTGCTCTGGTACTTGCTCCAGTTACTCACTGTGGTCCCTCGTAATAAAGTGGATGATCCCTTAGTGGCGACAGTTTCCCTTCTACCTCCGACCACGACAGGTTATCCGGCCGGCAGAACCGTCACTTCTGGTTGGACTGCAAGCCGCAATCCCAACCCTGCGCTGCTCTCTTACTTCTGGAGAGGCCCTCAGACAGCCTAGTAGCCAGATGTGCCTGGAATAGGCCCAATCTCCGGCCTAGCAGCCCGGGGCAATACAACACACGTCCACCCAGACAGCCGCCCAGGTGGCACAGAACCCTGATCACCAAATATATAGGCTCTCCCAGCAGGCCAAGGGATTCAAGAAAACCTTTGCCCATTGGCTGAGATACCCCATATACCAATAATCTGATCTTGTATTGCCCTTCTCGTATCTAATGTCACCAAGTACCCGGCCACCTAGTGGCAGAAGAGAAAAGTGCAGCAGTGCCAGACTTGGGGTGAAATCAATTGATCCCTAACAATTAGCCAAGGTAGCGATCTATACCTGGCAGGTAAATTTAGGAGCAACCCCACCTAACCACCAGCGTGCCACACTTCCAAAGTAGATTTTTCTTCTGGCTATGGAAGTACCGTATTTATTGGGGTATAGCGCGCTCCCGCGTATAGCGCGCACCCCTAAAGTTGGCCCGGAATTCCTGTGGAAAAAAGGATTTTGTACTTACAGTTTTGGTGCCTTGCGCGGCGTCCATCGGCGGCCTCGTCGGGTCCGGCGTCTGTCTGCGCCTTCGGGTGTCCTCTTCGTCGGGTCCGGCATCCTTCTGCGGCGTCCTCCTCGCTCGTTTCCCGCTTTCCCGCGCCAAGTTTGAATACTGCACCGGCATATACCGAGCGCAGTACACTCGGGCAGGCTCGGCTTGTGTCGCGCTCACGTCCTGTACGTCCAGGACGTGAGCGCGGGAGGAGCCGAGACTGCCCGACAATACACGAGTGTACTGCGCTCGGTATATGTCGGCGCAGTATTCAAACTCGGCGCGGGAAAGCGGGTATCGGCGTATATTGCGCACCCACGATTTTGCCCTGATTTTCAGGGCAAAAAAGTGCGTGGTATACACCGATAAATATGGTATATATATTTAAACTAAAGTTTTTTTTTATGCCCAGAGTTTAGCTTTACATTTTTAATGGGGCATTTTTTGAGATGACCCTCCCGAAATACCTTCAAAAAGCACATTAACCCATCCCACCACACAAGCCCCGCCCCTCTGTTTCTTCCACAGGTTTTAAGCATCCTGAACAAAGCTGACTCCTCCAAAATCGCATCATCAGAGAGGAGCAAGGAAAGCCCCGCCCCACCTACAACAGGCGACAAGTGAATCGCTAAACTGTAAGTCCATTTCTTGCAATTGTATGGCTCCAGTATTGATTTTATTTATTTTGATGTGCCTATGAAATATTAGTACTTTTTTTTTAAGGGATTTGTGCTGGGAGGGGGGATTTGGTGAGGGTGGGGGATTTGTGCTGAGAAGGGATATTTGGAGGGGTGATTTGTGCTGGGAGGGAGGATGTAGAGTGGGGAGGAGAGGATTTGTGCTTGGAGGGAATATTGGGGGGGGGGGGGTGATTTGTGCTGGGAGGGGAAATTTGAGGGGTAGAGGATTTGTGCTAGGAGGGAATATTGGGGGGGGGTGATTTGTGCTGGGAGGGAATATTGGGGGGGGGCTGATTTGTGCTGGGAGGGGGTATTTGGTGAGGGGGGTGATTTGTGCTAGGACAGAATATTGGGGGGGTGATTTGTGCTGGGAGGGGGTATTTGGTATAGGGGGGTGATTTGTGCTGGGAGGGAATATTGGGGGGGTGATTTGTGCTGGGAGGGGGTATTTGGTGAGGGGGTGATTTGTGCTAGTAGGGAATATTTGGGGGGGGTGATTTGTGCTGGGAGGGGGTATTTGGTGAGGGGGGTGATTTGTGCTAGGAGGGAATATTGGGGGGGGGGGGTGATTTGTGCTGGGAGGGGGTATTTGGTGAGGGGGGGGGGGGAATTTGTCCTAGGAGGGAATATTTGGTTGGGGGTGATTTGTGCTGGGCGGGAGGATGTAGAGTGGGGAGGAGAGGATTTGTGCTTGGAGGGGAAGAGGATTTGTGCTAGGAAGGGGAATTTTTTTTCTTTTTGGGTGGGGAGGGGGGGGGGGTTGTGTTGGGAGCATATGCGGAACAAGAGGATTATTCCGCATATGGGGGGATGGGAGTGAAAGATTTCTGCTTGGAAGGGGGGGGGGATTTCACCAGTGGGGGGGATTTGTACTGGAAATTTATGCTTACAGGAAAGCATGCAGATTAGTGTACGACTTTTTATTTTTTTTTAGGGGGGGGAGGGGGGACACAATTTGGCATTGTCGCCCTGGGCTCTCGATGACCTGGTCCCGGCACTGCCTGCACACTACAGAAGGTCCTCTGATTTCCTTGTGTGGGGGTTGGGGACGGTTCCTCATTCCTGGTAATAATAAGAATACAGAGAGGAACTTCTATTTCTATTCTTATTCTATTGTTTGGAGAAATCTTTGGCGCTATTTACGGCGAGGTTCCCCCTAATTACTCATAGAGTATCATAGAGTGTCATAGTAAGTTCATAGAATCCATTGTAAATCATTGTACACCGAGGGGGGCGTGTCGCTGACCTGTCGCAATGTAAAGTGGGTTTTGATCTATTTTCGCATCGATTCTCCTCGGCTTCGATTTTTCCTGTTCCTTACCCCACCGGGAATGAAATCGCAGCATTTAATTCCCGCATGTCAGTCCCGACTTTGGGGGGGGGCGATTTCAGATACATCTGTGCGGGTTGCTGCACCCTTGTCTATACAAATCGCACCCCGAAGTCGCCAGGAGTAGTGCAGAAACCACTTTTGGGAATCGGTGCGGCGTCGCACCGATTCAGACGGTGCCATTGCCACTGGTTTGGCAAATCGCATGCCAAATCGCTCCAATGGGAACCTAGGCCTGGCTACATTTATAACACGGCCAAGGATACAGCGCCACCAACTGATTGGAAAGAGAACTAGTCACGGCTGGGCTAGAAAAAAATTTGAGTGGCATAGATTGTAATGTTAAAACACAAACAGAAGTCGCAAGGAAATTGCAGAGCAACGCCCACGACTTTGGGTGTCGCAGCGAATCCTTACACATGCTCTGCAGCGGCCAGCAAGGGCACTATCATTGGACGGGGGATGGGGGGGAGAATTATAAGTGGAGTAGCTAAACTGAATCAGAGAGGGGCACAGCGGAGAGCCTATTAGAGGGCATCTTGTGGTGTCTGCAGTGAGGAGGGGCGTGTCTTATCGGGGGGGAGGTTGGGCAGTTGCCGGAGCAGCAACTGTCATATATCAGGTGACCCCCCTGAGCTCTGATCACCAGGGACATCGCCAGACGGAGGAAGGTAAAGGGGGGAAGAAGGACTAAAGCCATACGAGCAGTGCCAGGACCAGGCCCTCGAGAGAGCAGGGCGACCATGCCAAATTGTGCCCCCCCCCACCCCAAATATAAAAAAAATCCCCCCTTCCTAGCACAAATCCTCTACCCCTCAAATTTCCCCTCTGAGCACAAATCTTCTCCCCTGACTCCAAATCCCCCCTCCTAGCACAAATCCCCTCCCCAATCCTCCATCCTAACACAACCCCCCCCCCCCTAAAAAAAAATCCCATTTCCTAACACAAATCATCTACCCCTCAAATTTCCCCTCTAAGCACAAATCTTCTCCCCCCCACTCAATATCCCCCCTTCTACCACACATTCCCCTCCCCAATCCTCCATCCTAACACAAATCCCCCCCCCCCCCCCCCCCCCAAAAAAAAAAAAAAGTTTTCCCTTCCTAGAACAATCCTCTACCACTCAAATTTCCTCTCCAAGCACAAATCCCCCCCCTACTCCAAATACCCCCTTCTAGCACAAATTCCCCTCCCCAGTCCTCCATCCTAACACAACCCCCCCCCCTCAAAAAAAATCCCCCTTCCTAGAACAATTCCTCTACCCCTCAAATTTCCCCTCTGAGCACAAATCTTCTCCCCCCCCACACTCCAAATCTCCCCTTCTAACTAGTCCTCCTTAAATCTTGAAATTTGGGTTATCTTAACATTTGGGTTATGTTCCTGTTCATAGGAGAGGACTAGTCCTCTCCTATGAACAGGAACATAACCCAAATGTCAAGATTTAAGGAGGACTAGTCCTCTCCTATGAACGGGAACATAACTCAAATGTCAAGATTTAAGGAGGACTAGTCCTCTCCTATGAACAGGAACATAACCCAAATGTCAAGATTTAAGGAGGACTAGTCCTCTCCTATGAACGGGAACATAACCCAAATGTCAAGATTTAAGGAGGATTAGTCCTCTCCTATGAACGGGAACATAACCCAAATGTCAAGATTTAAGGAGGACTAGACCTCTCCTATGAACGGGAACATAACCCAAATGTCAAGATTTAAGGAGGACTAGTCCTCTCCTATGAACGGGAACATAACCCAAATGTCAAGATTTAAGGAGGACTAGTCCTCTCCTATGAACAGGAACATAACCCAAATGTCAAGATTTAAGGAGGACTAGTCCTCTCCTATGAACGGGAACATAACCCAAATGTCAAGATTTAAGGAGGACTAGTCCTCTCCTATGAACGGGAACATAACCCAAATGTCAAGATTTAAGGAGGATTAGTCCTCTCCTATGAACGGGAACATAACCCAAATGTCAAGATTTAAGGAGGACTAGTCCTCTCCTATGAACGGGAACATAACCCAAATGTCAAGATTTAAGAAGGACTAGTCCTCTCCTATGAACGGGAACATAACCCAAATGTCAAGATTTAAGGAGGATTAGTCCTCTCCTATGAACGGGAACATTACCCAAATGTCAAGATTTAAGGAGGACTAGTCCTCTCCTATGAACGGGAACATAACCCAAATGTCAAGATTTAAGAAGGACTAGTCCTCTCCTATGAACGGGAACATAACCCAAATGTCAAGATTTAAGGAGGACTAGTCCTCTCCTATGAACGGGAACATAACCCAAATGTCAAGATTTAAGGAGGACTAGTCCTCTCCTATGAACGGGAACATAACCCAAATGTCAAGATTTAAGGAGGACTAGACCTCTCCTATGAACGGGAACATAACCCAAATGTCAAGATTTAAGGAGGACTATTCCTCTCCTATGAACGGCAACATTACCCAAATGTCAAGATTTAAGGAGGACTAGTCCTCTCCTATGAACGGGAACATAACCCAAATGTCAAGATTTAAGGAGGACTAGTCCTCTCCTATGAACGGGAACATAACCCAAATGTCAAGATTTAAGGAGGACTAGTCCTCTCCTATGAACGGCAACATTACCCAAATGTCAAGATTTAAGGAGGACTAGTCCTCTCCTATGAACGGGAACATAACCCAAATGTCAAGATTTAAGGAGGACTAGTCCTCTCCTATGAACGGGAACATAACCCAAATGTAAAGATTTAAGGAGGACCAGTCCTCTCCTATGAATGGGAACATAACCCAAATGTCAAGATTTAAGGAGGACTAGACCTCTCCTATGAACGGGAACATAACCCAAATGTCAAGATTTAAGGAGGACTAGTCCTCTCCTATGAACGGGAACATAACTCAGATGTCAAGATTTAAGGAGGACTAGTCCTCTCCTATGAACGGGAACATAACCCAAATGTCAAGATTTAAGGAGGACTAGTCCTCTCCTATGAATGGGAACATAACCCAAATGTCAAGATTTAAGGAGGACTAGTCCTCTCCTATGAACGGGAACATAACCCAAATGTCAAGATTTAAGGAGGACTAGTCCTCTCCTATGAAAGGGAACATAACCCAAATGTCAAGATTTAAGGAGGACTAGTCCTCTCCTATGAAAGGGAACATAACCCAAATGTCAAGACTTAGCTGTGTCCGTCCATGAACGTCAGAGAAAGAAAGGGATTTCACGGGGAGTACAAAAAATGCTTATATTTTTTTTATTTTTTTACCTGGATTTTTTTTTTGCATTTATTTATTTATTTTAAAAGTGAAGTTTTCCTTTAAATAATAACTTTTCAGGGGAGTTCCCAACCACAGGCAAGGAGAATAAAAGTTTTTCTTGCTTTACATAATTGAAAGATAAAAGTTGGCATAGCTTGACTTCCTTCGCTAAGCTAAGGGAAAATTCCCTTGCAAAGTGGACATCCTATTTGCTTTAGTTAAATCAACTGCACTGTGTGTCTCGGGAATCCCCCCCCCTCTTGTGACAACAGGACAAGAAGTGAGGGGAACGGGGGTCACTGGGAACTAAAAAAACAATGACAACCTTACCAAGGTTACCAAACTTCACCAAAACTCAATTTCGGGGGGGGAGTGGGGGCTTCAGGAGGAGTGGGACTTCCTGTCCCACTTCCTCCTTCTGCCGAGGGGCTGCTAAGGCGATACGTCACATCGCCTTTTGGCAGCCCCTCCCTGTAGGCGATCGCCTGGGACACGTGACAGGTCCCAGGCGATCGCCTGTCCAATCGGATGGCGCAGCGCCGCTCGCACATGCACAGTGGGTGCCCGGCCGTGAAGCCGCAAGCTGTCACGGCCGGGTGCCCACACTTAGAATGAAGACGCCGGCCGGAGAGGGGGGGAGAGGAGCGGAGCTCTGGGCGGCACGTCGCTGGAACATGGAGCAGGAGAGTGTGGGCCAGATTCTTGTACAGCCGTGTAAAATTGTGCGGGCGTAACGTATCCGATTTACGTTACGCCTCCGCAACTTACACGGGCAAGTGCTGTATTCTCAAAGCACTTGCTCCGTAAGTTGCGGCGGTGTAGCGTAAATCGGCCGGCGTAACCCCTGCCTAACTCAAATTTGGATCAGGGGGGCGTGTTTTATGTTAAACTACTGTGACCCGACGTGATTGACGTTTTTTGCGGAACGGCCGTGGAATTTCCCAGTGTGCATCGCTCCAAAGTACGCCGCAAGGACGTCATTGGTTTCGACGCGAACGTAAATGACGTCCAGCCCCATTCACGGATGACTTACGCAAACGACGTAACTTTTTTTAAATTTCGACGCGGGAACGACGGCCATACTTAACATTGGCTGCGCCTCATATAGCAGGGGCAACTTTTAAGCCGGGAAAAGCCTAATGTAAACGTCGTAACTTTACTGCGTCGGCCGCGCGTACGTTTCGGGAATTCGCGTATCTAGCTCATTTGCATACTCGACGCGGAATTCGACGGAAGCGCCACCTATCGGTCAACAAAAAAATGCAGTTAAGATCCGACGGATCTGTCGGATCTAATGGATATCTATGCGTAACTGATTCTAAGAATCAGGCGCATAGATACGACGGGTCGGATTCGGATTTACGACGGCGTACATGGCGCTGCGCCGTTGTAAGTCCTTTCAGAATCTGGCCTTGTATGTTTATTAAAAGCCAGCAGATACACTTTTTGTAGCTGCTGACTTTTAATAAACATTAAAAATGACGGGAACACCCCTTTAAGTTTCTGGCACACCGTTTCTCAAATCTTAGCCGACTGCGATTGTTTGTTCTCTTGTGGTGAAGTGAAGACACAAGGTAACAATGTGTGATTGTCCCATTCTGGGACTATCCCAAGAGGAAGACTAGTGATACATAAACACAGATTGTCTGTGGGGGGGATGATCGGATCTGAAGTATTTGTGTCGATCATTTTTCGCTCGTTTTGCTGACTCAAACTCCTCCCAGTTTACTTCCTTCTTTCAGTTTTTGTATAAACTCTCCCCGACTTCAGACTGCTGAATACAGAACATGATTTACTGAGAAGCTGGAGAGACACCGGAGAGAATTCTGCACCACCTGATTGGACGCCGCTGCCCGGTACGTATCATCATATTATCTGCACACAATATTTCCAATTGTCTCTGATTTCCAGCAAAGGGGAAAAGATTGGCGAACGGTCCTTGCAGACTGTCCTTGGGAATTTCCATGGTCGGTACAAGTCTATGTGAAGCCCCCAACAAAAAGTTTGGGCTCCACATAATGGATGGAATGCACCGTGTAGAGAGATGTTGTAACACGTTATTATACTACTTAGTGTAAGGCATCAGTCCTCCCAAGTGTGACCTCATAGTAGAGAATGGTGAAGTATAAATATAAATACACAGGGATGGTGGGAACCCCTCATAATGGGCACAGCAGGTGTACAGACCCGGGAACTCGGCACAGGGATGATGGGAGCCTCTCATAATGGACACAGCATGGGGTACAGACCCGGGAACTCAGCACAGGGATGGCGAGAACCCCTCATAATGGGCACAGCAGGTGTACAGACAAGGAAACGCAGCACAGGGATGATGGGAGCCTCTCATAATGAACACAGCATGTGGTACAGACCCTGGAACTCAGCACAGGGATGGTGGGAGCCTCTCATAATGGACACAGCATGGGGTACAGACCCGGGAACTCAGCACAGGGATGGTGGGAACCCCTCATAATGGACACAGCAGGTGTACAGACCCAGAAACTCAGCACAGGGATGGTGGGAACCCCTCATAATGGGCACAGCAGGTGTACAGACCCAGGAACTCAGCACAGGAATGATGGGAGCCTCTCATAATGGGCACAGCAGGTGTACAGACCCGGGAACTCAGCACAGAGATTATGAGAGCCTCTCATAATGGACACAGCAGGGGTACAAACCTGGCAACTCAGGACAGGGACGGTGGGAACCCCTCATAATGGACACAAAAGGTGTACAGACCCGGGAACTCAGCACAGGGATGGTGGGAACCCCTCATAATGGGCACAGCAGGTGTACAGACCCGGGAACTCAGCACAGGGATGGTGGGAACCCCTCATAATGGGTACAGCAGGTGCACAGACCCGGGAACTCAGCACAGGGATCCTGGGAACCCCTCAGAATGGGCACAGCAGGTGTACTGACTCTGTAAGACTGGGAAAATGGTGGGCCAGTGAAAAGCCTGAGGGTCAAGCATGATAAGCTCCCGGCTTATGTTGCCCCATGTTTGAAAATGCTTCGGCAGTGGCAAGTAACTGCAGGAGAAGTCAGATCCCTTCCAAGGAAACTCCTTGAGAAGCGGATCATGAGCTCCGTTTTTTACGAGCCTCTGGCCTTGAGGGATTGCCCAAGCCTGGTTTTGGGGGCGGGTTTACGATTGATTAATTTGGAGAGAATCCCAATGAAGTTTAGGGATCAGGCTTGGCTTGCCTTTTTTATGGAAAACTATATGTGAAGGGCAACTTGAAGTTTCTTTCCATGAGTGTTCGGTGCTGCCCGAGAGTAGAGTGTGGAGGAGTGGTGGAGTCAATGGATCACTTTCTACTTCAGTGTCCTTTTTAATATAGAGGTGTACAGGAGGGTGGGGAGGGCTCTGAGTATACCCTTCTGAGTTATGCAGAGTGGGTGTACGGGGCATTCCAGACTCATCGGGATTATGATTTGGTTTGCACTGTTTATTTTGTTCTTTCTGTTTTGTATAGTCATATTCAATTATTTTGTAAATATGTTTTATTTATTTATTATGGTTTTATTGTATATAAGTTGTTGTTTGTAAGATTTCAATAAACAAAATTAACCTCTAGAGACCCAAGAATCAGCACAGAGATTTCACTAATAGAAGAAAAGAAACTGTCAAGAATTTGAAAATTTAAATTGAGATAAGATATCCCCTTTTGTGTTGGATGGAGCGATGGGGAGTTAGAACTTTTGCATCAATTGATGCCTGTGGCCCGTTGCGGTGACCTCCTCTCCCTTTCATACCCGGTGACAGGGTTGTCACTGAGACAGGAAGTGAGATAAAATCTTCCCTATGGGGCTACAGATAGCAATAACACCAGACTGAGGTTCTAACCCCTAACCATTCCCCATTTCATCCAACACTAATAGCTGGATTCAGGATGGCGGGCGCATAGTTGCGGCGGCGTAGCGTATGGCATTTACACTACGCCGCCGTAAGTTTGCAAGGCAAGTACTGTATTCACAAAGTACTTCCCTGCTAAGTTACGGCGGCGTAGCGTAAATCGGGCGTAATGGCGCCTAATTCAAATTTAGCTGAGGGGGCGTGTTTTATGTTAATGGAGGGTGACCTTACGTGATTGACGTATTTTACGAACGGCGCTTGCGCCGTCCGCCTACATATCCCAGTGTGCATTGCGGCAAAGTACGCCGCACGGTCCTATTGGTTTAGACGTGGACGTAAATGACGTAAATCCCTATTCACGGACGACTTACGCAAACGACGTAAAATTTTCAAAATTTCGACGCGGGAACGATGGCCATACTTAACATTACTATTCCAGCTATTTGATGGAATAACTTTAGGCCTGATAATGCGTTACGTAAACGGCGTATCTGTACTGCGTCGGCCGGGCGTACGTTCGTGAATAGGCGTATCTAGTGATTTACATATTCTACGCCAACCGCAATGGAAGCGCCACCTAGCGCCCAGCATAAATATGCACCCTAAGATACGACGGCGTAGGAGACTTGCGCCGCTCGTATCTTAGCCTAATTTAAGCGTATCTGGTTTCCAGCATTTACCAAAAACGGTTTAGCCGTCCTCTGATTGGCTCGTGTTCCTTTCTTGCAGACAATGAAGCTGATCCTGATCTTCGGTATGGCTTTTATCCTGTTGGAGGCCAAGAAGACGGACCCGGGCGTTGTGGGAAGGCTGACTCTGAAGGGTCTAGAGTACGGTGAGTGATCGGGATCGGGGGAGCGGCAATGGTCCAATCAGGAAAGCTGCTTTTCTTTATTTGCTTGAAGATTCATGAGGGAATAACACATTTCAGTTGCGATTCATATATTGTGTGATTTTTGGTATGCTAGACAAATGCCCATGAATACATTATATTTAATCCAATCGTAATTTATTTATTTCTCTAATCGGGAAATTATAGCAATCTGGTGCAGTAGGCCAGGCTGGAACGAAAGGCGCGCTCTGCGTTTGCCTCTTACCACAGGGCTTGACAAACTTGCTTGGAATCTAGGAGCCAGCTAAAAAAGTTAGGAGCCAGGAACGCGCCCCGTCCCGCCGAACTCGCGCGCAGAAGCGAACGCATACGTAAGCAGCGCCCGCATAGGAAAACGGTGTTCAAACCACACATGTGAGGTATCGCCGCGATTGGTAGAGCGAGAGCAATAATTCTAGCCCTAGACCTCCTCTGTAACTCAAAACATGCAACCTGTATCATTTTTTAAATGTCGCCTATGGAGATTTTTAAGGGTAAAAGTTTGTCGCCATTCCACGAGCGGTTGCAATATGGAAGCGTGACATGTTGGGTATCAATTTACTCGGCGTAACATTATCTTTCACAATATAAAAAAAAATTGGGCTAACTTTACTGGTGTCTTATTTTTCTATTAAAAAAAGTGTATTTTTTCCCCAGAAAAGTGCGCTTGTAAGACCGCTGCGCGAATACGGTGTGACAGAAAGTATTGCAACAACCACCATTTTATTCTCTAGGCTGTTAGAATAAAAAATATATATAATATTTGGGGGTTCTAATTAGAGGGAAGGAGATGGCAGTGAAAACAGACAGGGGTAGCTCCATTAGCATTGCTGGTTGTCTTGTCACACCAACGGCCACCACAAGATGGCGCCAGATCACAGAAGGAAGCATAGACCCGCAGAATGCCGCAAAGCCGCAGCCTCAATTACCGGCCGGCGCAGCCCGACGTGGGGAGGTGGGGGCCCACAGAGACACAGGATGCCCCAGCTGTGCTGCCCCAGGCGCCAGGTCGCTAATTCTAGTCGCAAATGCGACCTGGCGCCCAGGGTTTGCTGAACCTTGTCTTACCATGTCATCACTCTTTGATCCTATAAATGCTGAGCAGGGATAAGAAACAAGGAGATCCGTTAGTAAAATCAGCACACCTTACACATTGTTAGGCACACCTTTTTAACCCTTTCATTCCCCCTAGATGTTAACCCTTTCCCAGCCAGTGTGATTAGTACAGTGACCGTGTATAGTATTATTACACACTTTTTCCTGTTTTTCAGCTCCTGTGACCTAATCGCGGGACACCGGTGGCGATCAGGTCTGCGGGTCCTGTGGGCGTGGTCACGGAGCTTCGGACCGGCGACCCACGGCTGGGCTCTTAAAGGGCAACGTACCTGTACATGCCTGTGCCCAGCCGTGTCATTCTGCTGACGTATATCGGCGTTAGGTGGTCCTCAAGTGGTTAAAGTAGCGCAGTGCTAAATAGCAAAAAATGTCCTGGTCACGAAGGGGGGGGGGGGGCGAAATCTTCTGGAGCTGAAGTGGTTAAATATTATTAGATCCCCTAAGTGTGGATAGTGTGCACGTGTTTTGTCACGTGGCAAACGCGCTGAAAACTCACCAAAAAAGCGCGGTAAAAAAAAGTGCCATGCACCACTCCAAAAAAAGTACAGGAGCTTCTTCGAAGCATTTGTCGAGCTTATGCAGCCTACGCAACATGTTGACGCGTGAAATGTGCGCAAAAAAAAAAAACATGAGCAAGGTATCACTGCGCAAAGATGTGAATGGGGCCTAAGAATGCACTATGTGGTAATAAATCAAATTAGCAAGAATGAAGAAGAACAAAAAGAGTCAAAAACAAGGAAACCGTTGGAAGAAGCAGACAATTTTAAAAGCTTAGTTTTCTACATTTTGGTTATCCAAATAAATATAGAGATTTGTTGATCAGCCACTAGGGGGAGCTCTTACTGGCTCAACACCACTACTCTGCCTCCTGAGTATCTAAATTCTATTTTTTGTTATTGTTAGAGTAAAAATCTTTTTTTTTTTTTGTTTTGTTCATCTGTGTCCCATTAGGGAGATTTCCCCCCTTAGTTCCTGTTCTGACGGCACAAGAGGAAGTGAGAGTGAATACACAGTGGGCCAGATTCAGATAGAATCGCCTATCTTTAGGTGGGCGTAGCGTATCTCAGATACACTACGCCGCCGTTAACTTAGTGAGGCAGGTCCTGTATTCAGAAAGAACTTGCGTCCTAAGTTACGGCGGCGTAGTGTAAATGGGCCAGCGTAAGCCTGCGTAATTCAAAATAGGCTGGTAGTGGGCATGTTGTATGTAAATGACTCGTGACCCCACGTAATTGACGCTCCTAACGAACGGCACATGCGCCGTCCGTGAACGTATCCCAGTGCGCATGCTCAAAATCACGTTGCAAATAGACAATGCTTTCGACCCGAACGTAACTTACGCACAGCCCTATTCGCGTATGACTTACGCAAACTACGTAAACCACGTAAAATTCTACGCTGTTCCGACGTCCATACTTAACATTGGCTACGCCTCATATAGCAGGGGTAACTATACGCCGACAAAAGCCTTACGTAAACGACGTATATCAATGCATCGGGCGCACGTACGTTTCTGAATCAGCGTATCTAGCTAATTTGCATATTCTACGCGTAAATCTACGGAAGCGCCCCTAGCGGCCAGCGTAAATATGCAACTAAGATACGATGGCGTAAGAGACTTACGCCGGTCGTATCTTAGACAAATTCTGGTGTATCTGATTCTTTGAATCAGGCGCCAAGATACGACGCCTCACACTCAGAGTTACGACGGCGTATCTGGAGATATGCCGTCGTAACTCCTTTCTGAATCTGGCCCATAGACTTTAGGCCAATGGCAAAAGGTTGCAAAGTGGATGTAATAGGAAAGTAATGGGGTTGGGTGGGGGGAATACCTGAATAAAGAGAAGGATGGTAAGTTGGTGTAGCATTATAAAGAGTTGTGTTGTGTAATAATACTCGGTGTTCCTCTTTATGGGGCTCTGTATATTGTTTATTCACAGGTTGGAAAGTGGGGCTAGAAGAGCTGCAGAAGCAATTGCCGACTATCCACATCCCCGACGTTGAGGGGTCCGTCAAAGTGACATTAATAGGACATGTAAATTACTACGTCACAGAGTAAGTTCACCATAGCTCCCAACTTTCTGTCCCTGATTTCTAAGGAACTGTCCCTGATTTGGAGCAATGTCCCTCTGTCCCTCTTTCCCACTCATTTGTCCCTCATTTTGGTCTGATCTATATAGATGTATATAAAATGCACTTTTTATCTATCAAAAAGTGTTTCCCAGCACTAAACCTTTCATCTGTTTTCTAAATTGCTACATTTGTAAATTTCAAAAGCCAATATAAAGCAATAGTAGTGGTAAAAAAAAAGCCCTTGTGGGTGTAACCAATCTTGTGTTTTTTGTTTTTTTTTACAATTCTCCTTTAACCTCTTGCCGACCGCGCTGTAGCAAAAATACTGCTAAAGCACAGTCGAGTTATTCTGGGAGGACGTCCTCGTGCACTTGCCTGTCTCGGGCGCGCTCGCGGAAGTGTCCATGCTCGCCGGGTCCACTTGACCTGGCACAACACGGATAGCGGCTCTTTACCACCTGATCCAATGAGGGAATTGTCGGGCAGTCTCGGTTTCTTCCGCGCTGACGTCCTGGACGTACAGAACAGCAGTGGGTACAATCCATTCAGACCTACAAAATGCCTCTAAAACAGGCAATAATGAATTAAAATAATAATAAATAAATAATGAATGAAATCTATTTTTTCCTCCTATAGGTTAAAGATCGAGAACTTGGATTTCTCCAATTCAAGCCTTACCTATTCCCCCGACACTGGAGTTAACGTGTCTATCCGTCAAGGACAATTTCAGATCGTTGGACAGATGAGGATACACTGTTCTTTGTTGTGAGTGTCTCATATTTGTTAGATTTGTGGCAAAATGATTACCAATTTAAAAAAATTGGTGCCCCGTGTGAGGATAAAGATACATTTTTTTATTATTTTCCTATGCAGCGTTACACTGCTGATTGCTCACGTCTTCTGGATGAGGGACAATGTCAAAATAAACAGGCTGCATGTCATTTTATTGAAGACATAAACCCGCTCCTGCTCATGGCCCCTTTTATATGTTGAATATGTGTGTATATATATACAGTGGAACCTCGGATTGCGAAGCATAATCCATTCCAGGAGAATGGTCGTAATCCAAAGCACTCTCATAGCAAGTTTCCCCATAGAAGTCAATGGAAACGAAAATAATTCGCATTGATGGCATGCAATACCGCATGTGACCAGAGGTTGGGGGGGGGGCGCCGGAGAGCCTTGAAAATACACAGAAAGGCTCGAGGACAGCTCGGCTGTATTCTCCAAATATTTACGAACGGCTCTGATCGGCTCCACTCAGCTTCGGTGCCCCCCGCACCTCTGGCCAAATGCGGTACTGCACACTGCTGTGGCCTGAATCCTGCTCGTTTTCTGAGACAACACTCGCAAACCGATTCCGGATTAGAAAAAAAAATGCTCGCATTGTGAAACGCTCGTCAACCACGTTACTCGCAATCCGAGGTTTCACTGTGTGTGTGTATACATATATATATATATATATATATATATACACAGGGCTTTTTTCGCAAAGAGAATTTGCGGAACCCCCCGCCCCTTCCACCATTCCAAGCCAACCCCTTGACTACGCCCCCTACCCACCTCCAAGGACAGCCAGCATCAATGGACCCTTCAGCAGCCAGCAACATTAGACCTCTCCCTCAACAGTAGATCTCCCCCCAGCAACGATTGACCCCCTGCAACATAAGACCCACCCCCAGCAACAATAGAATCCCCCCATCAGCAACAATAGACCCCCCCTCCTGCAAAAAAAGATTCCACCAAGCAGCAAGATTCCCCAGCAGCTAGCATCAATAGACCCTCCAGCAGCCAGCTACAAAGACCCCTCCCTCAACAGTAGATTCCTCCTAGCAATGATTGACCCCCTGCAATATAAGAGACTCACCTTCAGTAACAATAGATCCCTTATCAGCAACAATAGACCCCCCTGCAAAAAAAAGATTCCACCCAGCAACTACAAATTCCCCAGCAGCGAGCATCAGTAGACCCTCCAGTAGCCAGCAACATTAGACCCCTCCCTCAACAGTAGATTCCTTCCAGCAATGACTGACCCCCTGCAACATAAGACCCACCCCCAGCAACAATAGATCCCCCATCAGCAGCAATAGACCCCCCCTGCAAAAAAAGATTCCACCCAGCAACAACAGATTCCCCAGCAGCCAGCTTCAATAGACCCTCCAGCAGCCAGCTACAAAGACCCCTCCCTCAACGGGAGATATCTCCCAGCAACGATTGATCCCCCCTGCAACAGTAGACCCACCCCCAGCAACAATAGATCACCCATCAGCAACAATAGACCCCCCCTGCAAAAAAAAGATTCCACCCAGCAACAACAGATTCCCCGGCAGCCAGCATCAATAGACCCTCCAGCAGCCAGCTACAAAGACCCCTTCCAGCAATGATTGATCCCCCCTGCAACATTAGACCCACCCCAGCAACAATAGATCACCCATCAGCAACAATAGACCCCCCTGCCAAAAAAAGATTCCACCCAGAAACAACAGATTCCCTGCCAGCCAGCATCAATAGACCCTCCAGCAGCGATTTACCCCCCTGCAACATAAGACCCACCCACAGCAACAATAGATCCCCCACGAGCAACAGAAGTCCTCCCCAGCAACAGTAGACCTCCTTCCTCCTCAAAAATAGTTCCCCCTCCAGCAACAATAGATTCCTCAACAGCCAGCATCAATAAACTCTCCAGCAACCCCCTGCCATTCCGTTCTGGAGGTGCCGGAGCTGCGTTCCCTCACGTTCCTGCTGAAAAGAGCCCTGTGTATATATTTATAGATATTCTGTACTGTATATGTGTTACCATTGGTGGTTTTATCTTCTGCTCAGTTTGCCTCATAGAATTTCTTTCTCCTTACAGTTCGGGGTCTTCTCGGATGACGTTGTCGGTGCGGGGATTTTCCGTGGCTGGATCTGTCGGGATAACCTGCGATGACCTCGGCCATGGCGCAGTATGGGATGCCGGCTGTCACTCCGATGTTGACCGGGTGGATCTCTCTTTTTCTGGAGGACACCATAAGTGAGTGATACCCCATGAGATATAAGAGGACCCCATGCAAGGAAGACAATGGGGTAGATGCAAAGGGTGGGGTTGGCTGGTATAGGCAACACAGAAACTTGCAGACAATGCAGTTTAAAGCGGTTGTATACCTGCAAAACCCCCCCCCCCCCAAGAAATCCCCTGTAAGGCAAAGGCATAATGAGCTAGCATGCACCGCATACCAGCTCATTATGAAATACTTACCTTAGAACGAGTTCCCAGCATCACATCCCGGTCAACGCAGAGGGAGATTACATTTTCCTCTTCTGGGTTTGCGGGCTCCGGCGTTGTGAGTGGCCAGGGCCGCAATGTTCCGGCAAGGCGCGGCACGATACGCCGGACCTTCGCTGCGCATGCGCTGCTGACATAAGTATTTGATCCCCTTAGTAATTGGTGGAGAAACCCTTGTTGGGAAGCCCAGAGGTCAGACGTTTCTTGTAGTTGGTGGAGAAACCCTTGTTGGGAAGCACAGAGGCCAGACGTTTCTTGTAGTTGGTGGAGAAACCCTTGTTGGGAAGCCCAGAGGCCAGACGTTTCTTGTAGTTGGTGGAGAAACCCTTGTTGGGAAGCACAGAGGTCAAACGTTTCCTGTAGTTGGTGGAGAAACCCTTGTTGGGAAGCACAGAGGTCAGACGTTTCTTGTAGTTGGTGGAGAAACCCTTGTTGGGAAGCCCAGAGGTCAGACGTTTCTTGTAGTTGGTGGAGAAACCCTTGTTGGGAAGCCCAGAGGCCAGACGTTTCTTGTAGTTGGTGATCAGGTCTCCACACATCTCAGGAGGGATTTTGCTCCTCTCTTCTTTACAGATCTTCTCTAAATCCTTAAGGTTTCTTGGCCGTCACTTGGCAACTCGAAGTTTCAACTCCCTCCATACATTTTCTATAGGATTAAGGTCTGGAGACTGGCTAGGCCGCTCCATGACCTTAATGTGCTTCTTCTTGATCATGTTTCCACCTCTGTGCTTCACAGTAGGGATGGTGTTCTTAGGGTCATAGTCAGCATTTTTCTTCCTCCAAACACAGTGAGTCCCCCTCCTCAAGAAGGCTCATCTAAAATTTGCCAATGAACATCTAAATGATTCAGAGAAGGATTGGGAGAAAATGCTGTGGTCAGATGAGGCCAAAATTGAGCTCTTTGGCATTAAGTCAACTCGCTGAATTTAGAAGAAGAAAAATGCTGACTATGACCCTAAGAACACCATCCCTACTGTGAAGCATGGAGGTGGAAACATGATGCTTTGGGGCTGTTTCTCTGCTAAAGGTACAGGCCAACTTTGCCGCATTGAGGGGCCAATGGACGGGGCCATGTATTGTAAAATCTTGGATGAGAACCTTCTCCCCTCAGCCAGAACACTGAAGATGGGTCATGGATGGGTCTTCCAGCATGACAATGACCCAAAACATACCGCCAAGGCAACAAAGGAGTGGCTCAAGAAGAAGCACATTAAGGTCATGGAGTGGCCTATCCAGTCTCCAGACCTTAATCCTATAGAACATGTATGGAGGGAGGTAAAACTTCGAGTTGCCAAGAGACGGCCAAGAAACCTTAAGGATTTAGAGAAGATCTGTAAAGAAGAGAGGAGCAAAATCCCTCCTGAGATGTGTGGAGACCTGATCACCGACTACAAGAAACGTCTGACCTCTGGGCTTCCCAACAAGGGTTTCTCCACCAACTACAAGAAACATCTGGCCTCAGTGCTTCCCAACAAGGGTTTCTCCACCAACTACAGGAAACGTCTGACCTCTGTGCCTCCCAACAAGGGTTTCTCCACCAACTACAAGAAACGTCTGGCCTCTGGGCTTCCCAACAAGGGTTTCTCCACCAACTACAAGAAACATCTGGCCTCAGTGCTTCCCAACAAGGGTTTCTCCACCAACTACAAGAAACGTCTGACCTCTGTGCCTCCCAACAAGGGTTTCTCCACCAACTACAAGAAACGTCTGACCTCTGTGCTTCCCAACAAGGGTTTCTCCACCAACTACAAGAAACGTCTGGCCTCTGTGCCTCCCAACAAGGGTTTCTCCACCAACTACAAGAAACGTCTGGCCTCTGTGCCTCCCAACAAGGGTTTCTCCACCAACTACAAGAAACGTCTGGCCTCTGTGCCTCCCAACAAGGGTTTCTCCACCAAGTTCTAAGGGGATCAAATACTTATTTTACTCCCTGAACTGCAACTCAATTTAGAACATTTGTATCATTTGTGGGTTTGTTTCTGGATTTTTGGTGGATATTCTGTCTCTATCATATAATACACCTATGATAAAAATTATAGACCCTTTGGGCCAGATTCACAAACGAGATACGCCGTCGTATCCCTGTTTCTATCTATGCGGCTGATTCATAGAATCAGTTACGCATAGATATCCCTAAGATCCGACATGTGTAATTGTTTTACACTGTCGGATCTTAGGATGCAGTACCGCGGCCGCCGCTGGGAGGAGTTCTCGTCGTAAACCAGCGTCGGGTATGCAAATTAGCAGTTACGGAGATCCACAAAGCTTTTTCCCTTCGTTAAGTCGCCGTAAGTGTTAGTTTGCCGTCGCAAAGATAGGGTACCTTTTACAAAGTGTAAAGTTAGTACACCATGTAAAAGTGTACCCGTCTTTCCCGCGTCGCTGTCAAATGTTTTTTAAAAAAAATTCTTTTTCCCGACGCAACTTTTTTTTACCCGTCGCGATTTACAAAACCTTGGCGCATCGTAACTTCGCGCAAAGCACGTCGGGAAATTTGCGTCGGGAGCATGCGCAGTACGTCTGGCGCGGGAGCGCGCCTAATTTAAATGGGACTCGCCCCATTTGAATTGGCCCGCCTTGCGCCGGCCGGATTTAGGATACACCACCGCAAATTTCCAGGTAAGTGCTTTGTGGATCGGGCACTAACTTGGAAAAATTGCGGCGGTGTAACTTAAATCGGAAAAGTTACGTTGCGCCCGGGCTACGTGAATCTGGCCCTTTATTTCTATGTAAGTGGGAAAACTTACAAAATCTGCAGGGGATCAAATCATTATTCTCCCCACTGTAACTAAAGAGAGCGTCAGTGACTAAGAAGCACACAGGTTTAGGAGGATAGCCAGGCAACAAGTATTTTCTAGCAGGACAGTGATAGGAGCCTACACAATTCTCTTTTGATGAGTTTTCCTTACAGTATAAATAAAGACTGTGGGCTAGATTCAGAGACAGTTATGCCGGCGTATCAGTAGATACGCCGTCGTAACTCTGAATCTACGCAGTCTTAAATGTAATCGTCTTATGGAAACCAGATACGCTTAAATTAGGCTAAGATACGAGCGGCGTAAGTCTCCTACGCCGTCGTATCTTAGGGTGCATATTTACGCTGGCCGCTAGGTGGCGCTTCCGTCGATTTCAGCGTAGAATATGCAAATGAGCTGAATACGCCGATTCAGAAACGTACGCGCTCCCGGTGGATTTTTTTACGTTGTTTGCGTAAGGCTTTTTCCGGCGTAAAGTTACTCCTGCTATATGAGGCGTAGCCAATGTTAAGTATGGACGTCGTTCCCGCGTCGAATTTTGCGTCGTTTACGTCGTTTGCGAATAGGGCTTTGCATAAATTACGTTCACGTCGAAAGCATTGACTATTTGCGACGTGATTAGGAGCATGCACACTGGGATACGTTCACGGACGGCGCATGCGCCGTTCGTGAGAAACATCATTTACGCGGGGTCAAGTTTTATTTACATAAAACACGCCCACCGGCAGATTTACGCTATGCCGCCGCAACTTACAGAGCAAGTGCTTTGTGAATACTGCACTTGCCTCTCTAAATTGCGGCGGCATAGCGTAAATACCATACGCTACACCCGCACAAACTTACGTCCCCCTACCTGAATCTAGCCCTTACTCGTAAGTCTTATACAATGAAGTGATATTACTGGCTCATGGTCCGCTTTCTTTTCCTACAGATGGATCTTAAACATGTTTAAAGGTGCCATGAAAGGACCCATCCGTTCCGCCATTCGTTCCCAGGTATTTGCTAAAGTGGAAGGCCAGCCAATGGGCAGTTTTGTAATGTAAGTGTTACTTGCCATGAACTTGTCTCTTTTTTATCTAGATCTGTCCCTCCTTTGAAAAAGCTGTGCAGCAGATGGAGAAAACACTGAGCACTCTCCCAGGTAATCTGGTAGATCTCCCTTTGTGGGAGACCAGATATAGTGGGGTAGATTCAGGTAGGGGCGCGCACTGCTACGGCGGCGCAGCGTTCCGTTTTTACGCTACGCCTCCGTAAATTACTGGAGCTACGCTTCATTCACGAAGCATTTGCTGCGTAATTTGCGGCGGCGTTTCGTAAAAGGGGCCGGCGTAAGCGCGCATAATTTAAATGATCCCGTAGGGGGCGTGGATCATTTAAATTAGGCGCGTTCCCGCGCCGAACGTACTGCGCATGCTCCGTCGGGAAAATATTCTAACGTGCATTGCGGTAAATGACGTCGCAAGGATGTCATTTGCCTCGACGTGAACGTAAATTTTGCACTTACGCAAACGACGCAAATTTCGAAAATCGCGACGCGGGAACGACGTCTATACTTACCATTGGCTGCGCCTCCTAATAGCAGGAGCAGCCTTACGACGGAAGCGCCGTACGCAAACGACGTAAAACGCGAACGCCGTGCGCGCGTACGTTTGTGAATCGGCGTGAGTATGCAATTTGCATACTCTACGCTGACCACTACGGGAGCGCCACCTAGCGGCCAGCGTCAGAATGCACCCTAAGATACGACGGCATAAGAGCCTTATGCCAGTCATATCTTGGGCTACAGTCGGCGTATCGAGCTTTCTGAATACAGAAAGTAGATACGCCGGCGCTACTTGGCAATTACGCTGCGTATCTATGGATAGACAGGCGTAATTGCTACCTGAATCTACCCCAGTGAATGTATTGCCTGGGTTTAGTAACACTTTAACCACTTAAGACCCGGACCTTTAGGCAGGTAAAGGACCCGGACATTTTTTGCGATTCGGCACTGCGTCGCTTTAACTGACAATTGCGCGGTCGTGCGACGTGGCTCCCAAACAAAATTGGCGTCCTTTTTTTCCCACAAATAGAGCTTTCTTTTCGTGGTATTTGATCACCTCTGCGGTTTTTATTTTTTGCGCTATAAACAAAAATAGAGCGACAATTTTGAAAACAATGAATATTTTTAGCAGTGGGTGAGGGTGGGTGGGCTGTTTGCCACACAGAAACCAATAGAGCCGTTCTTTGTGTTTTGCAGTCTCCATAGCGGTGGATTCCGTGTCTGAGGTGGAAGTGGATCTGGTGGGACCTCCGCTCATTACAAGCGAACGTTTCGATCTTCTTGTGAAGGTGACTTATGATAAGGAAGAAAGCGGGGCAACCAGGTTACTAAATATGGGGCTCTAAAATGGGGGATCGAAAAATTTCTACAAAATCCTTCCCATATTATTATGTTATAAGCATGTTATTTACCTGTAAAGGAGTCTCTTATGAAGACAACCAAAAGCTTTGATGGGGCACAATTCCTTCCACTGACACTAATGATGGGGCACAGTTTCTCCCAATGATGGGGCACAATTCCTCCCAATTACACCAATAATGGGGCACAGTTTCTCCCATTGATGGGAAACAATTCCTCCCAATGACACCAATAATGGGGCACAGTTTCTCCCAATGATGGGGCACAATTCCTCCCAATTACACCAATAATGGGGCACAGTTTCTCCCAATGATGGGCAACAATTCCCCCCAATAACACCAGTGATGGGGCACAATTTCTTCAAATGACACCAACAATGGGACACAATTCCTCCCACTGACACCAATAATGGGGCACAGTTTCTCCCATTGATGGGAAACAATTCCTCCCAATGACACCAATAATGGGGCACAGTTTCTCCCAATGACACCAATGATGGGGCACAGTTTCTCCCAATGATGGGGCACAATTCCTCCCAATGACACCAATAATGGGGCACAGTTTCTTCCAATGATGGGCAACAATTCCTCCCAATGACACCAATGATGGGGCACAGTTTCTCCCAATGATGGGCAACAATTCCTCCCAATGACACCAATAATGGGGCACAGTTTCTCCCAATGACGGGACACAATTACTCCCATTCACACCAATGATGAGGCACAGTTTCTCCCAATGACGGGACACAATTACTCCCATTCACACCAATGATGGGGCACAGTTTCTCCCAATGATGGGCAACAATTCCTCCCAATGACACCAATAATGGGGCACAGTTTCTCCCAATGACGGGACATAATTACTCCCATTCACACCAATAATGGGGCACAGTTTCTCCCAATGACAGGACACAATTACTCCCATTCACACCAATGATGGGGCACAGTTTCTTCCAATGACGGGACACAATTACTCCTATTCACACCAATGATGGGGCACAGTTTCTTCCAATGACAGGACACAATTCCTCCCACTAACACAAATGATGGGGCACAGTTTCTCCCAATGACACCAATAATGGGGCACAGTTTCTTCCAATGACATGACACAATTCCTCCCATTCACACCAATGATGGGGCACAGTTTCTTCCAATGATAGGGCACAATTCCTCCCATTCACACCAATGATGGGGCACAGTTTCTTCCAATGACAGGACACAATTCCTCCCATTCACACCAATGATGGGGCACAGTTTCTTCCAATGATAGGGCACAATTCCTCCCAATGACACCAATAATGGGGCACAGTTTCTCCCAATGACGGGACACAATTCCTCCCACTAACACAAATGATGGGGCACAGTTTTTCCCACAGACATCGGGACCTTTTCCACTTCCAATAGCCACGTTTCAGCCCTCCTAAAGCCTGAAGGACTGTAAACTGGCCCTTTGTTTAGAAAGTTTGGAGACCCCCTGCCCTATAGGATTCTCCTTCACCTCTCTTCCTGCAGCTACATAAAATGTTATTTAGGGCTTCAGGGAGGAGCAGAGGAGCTGGCCCAGCACATACAGTAATGAAACCCTCCCAAAACAGGAGAGGATTGTGACATAAATGGAGGGAGGGGGCTGTGTTGGGGGACTGACCCTTCCTGAAGTAGTGAAATATTAAAGTTCAAAGGCACATGTAGGTAAGCATGCAAAATAACTGGTTTCTTAGTTTATTGCATTTTCTCTTCCGTTCATGGACGGACACAGCATCCTTTGACTGTAGGGTTATATCCGCTTCTTTCCAGGAGATTAAACTCTCCTGAAGGAAGCGGATATAACCCTAAGGTCAAAGGATGCTGTGTCCGCCCATGAACTCAGAGAAATGGATTTTACGGTGAGTACAAAAATCCTATTTTCTCTTCCGTTCATGGACGGACACAGCAGCCTTTGACCTTAGGGTTATATCCGCTTCCTTCGGGAGAGTTTAATCTCCTGGAAAGAGGCAGATATAACCCTAAGGTCAAAGGCTGCTGTGTCCGTCCATGAACTCAGAGAAATGGATTTTACGGTGAGTACAAAAATCCTATTTTCTCTTCCGTTCATGGACGGACACAGCATCCTTTGACTGTAGGGTTATATCCGCTTCCTTCCAGGAGATTTAAACTCTCCTGAAGGAAGCGGATATAACCCTAAGGTCAAAGGATGCTGTGTCTGTCCATGAACTCAGAGAAATGGATTTTACAGTGAGTACAAAAATCCAATTTTCTCTTCCGTTCATGGACGGACACAGCATCCTTTGACTGTAGGGTTATATCCGCTTCCTTCCAGGAGATTTAAACTCTCCTGAAGGAAGCGGATATAACCCTAAGGTCAAAGGCTGCTGTGTCCGTCCATGATCTCAGAGAAATGGATTTTACGGTGAGTACAAAAATCCTATTTTTTAGGTTGATGACAGGACCTTTTTAACTGTCTCTCTTCTACCCTCCAGGGGGACTTTGTCGCCCAATCACAGTCCTTGACGCCCTATCAGCCGGAGAAGCTTGTGTTGCCCGATGTTGACTCGCGCATGTTGCTCGTGGCTTTGTCACAGTTCTCTGCCAACTCAGCCGGGTTTGTGCACTACAAAGCTGGGTTCCTGAAGTATAATGTCACCGATGACATGGTGAGTACAACCATTTATTTATTATTTTATTTTATTTATATTAACCACTTAAGGACCCCTACCACCGATATACGTCGGCAGAATGGCACGGCTGGGCACAAGCACGTACCTGTACGTGTCTCTTTAAGGCCCAGCGGCGCGCTCGCAACCCGGTCTGAAGCTTCGTGACCGCCCCCGCGGGACCCGATCGCCGCCTGTGTCCCGCGATCGGTCACCGGAGCTGAAGAACGGGGAGAGCTGTGTGTAAACACACCTTCCCCGTTCGTCATTGTGGCAGTGTCATTGATCG
The DNA here is from genome assembly GCF_905171775.1 of Rana temporaria. Classification (NCBI taxonomy): domain Eukaryota; kingdom Metazoa; phylum Chordata; class Amphibia; order Anura; family Ranidae; genus Rana; species Rana temporaria. The sequence continues at coordinate 12,661,302 of NC_053500.1, forward strand.
TCTGTTCCCTGATATAGGAAAACACGATCAATGACGTCACGCGTCCAGCCCCGCCCCCCTACAGTTAGAAACACATATGAGGTCACACTTAAGCCCCTAAAGCGGCCCTAGTGGTTAACTCCCAAACTGCAATTGTCATTTTCACAGTAATCAAGGCATTTTTATAGCACTTTTTGCTGTGAAAATGACAATGGTCCCAAAAATGTGTCAAGATTGTCCAAAGTGTCCGCCATAATGTCGCAGTCACGAAAGAAACCGCTGATCGCCACCATTAGTAGTAAAAAAAAAATGCAATAAAATTATCCCCTATTTTGTAAACGCTATAAATTTTGCGCAAACCAATCGATAAACGCTTATTGCAAAATTGTCAGTTAAAGCGACGCAGTGCCGAATCGCAAAAAGGGGCAAGGTCCTTAACCTGCATAATGGTCCGGGTCTTAAATGGTTAAAGAAAACCATATGCTGAGACTTACCTTGCCCTGCAAAGGGAGCTGAAGTGACTTGAGTTGGTTGCACAATGAATCAAGCCTCACGCTGATTGGTGGCTTAAAGCGTCTGTAAACCTCAGACACGAAATGTGAACAAAGCATATCCCTCTATAGCAGCGATGGAGAACCTTGGCACCCCAGATGTTTTGGAACCATGATGCTCGTGCACTCTGCAGTGTAGCTGAGCATCATGGGAAATGTAGTTCCAAAACATCTGGGGTGCCAAGGTTCTCCATCGCTGCTCTACCTATCTAAGGCCAGAGCACTAAGTGTAATTTCTGTCTGCTGCTTCGTTCCTTTGCCATCTGCATTAATCACTGTGCTGTCAGAGGAGAGGAGACATGTCGTTTTTTGGGGTGTGCGAGCTGTGCGGCCGCACAGGGCGCCATGGGCAACAGGGGCGCCGTACGGCCATCACAGCTCGCAGAATGTGAGTCGCAGTCAGTTACTCACATGATCATCACAGGAGTCCGACTCCTACGAGTCACAGCAGCAGGCGCTGCCAGGTCCCCCTGCCCTGGGACTGGGTGAAGAGCAACGCATCGGCTGCAGCACCTGAAAAAAAATGGCTGCTGCCGGCCCCGACAGGCACACTGCACATGCGTCGCCGCTGCTCGGGAAAGACCGAAAATGTTTGGCTATTCTCGGGCAGACGGCGCATGTGCAGTGGCATCTAAGCGCCGGGCGGCGCCATTTTTAAATGCAAACCGCACCGTCCACCGAAAGGGAAGTCACACTGAGTGAGCCCCTGGCCCTGCATGCATCTACTTTTTCAGATTTTTATAGCCAGCCTACACACAGAAGGGGGAGGAGGATATAAGGGTTAACATAAGAAAAAAGAAGTAAAATACAATTATTATTTGTTACAAATATATTTTTTCTCTTTGAGTATGTTTAGGTGACCAGGGGGAGAGGGGTGAAGATGGGGGGGGGCGTCACAGGATTAGCTCGCACAGGGCGCCTGAACACCTAAGGCCGGCCCTGTAAGTAGGAACAGCGGGATGCGGCACAGCGGCGGCGGCGGCGGGGGGGGGGGAAGTATCGGTGGAAGCATCGGGGGTATTTGCGGGAGTACAAGTACTCCCGCAAATACTCGGAATCGGTCCCGATACCGATACTAGTATCGGTATCGGGACAACCCTAGTTATAACTTTTGCGCAAAGCAATCAATATACACTTATTGTGACTTTTTTTTTTCCAAAAATATGTAGAAGAATATATATTGGCCTAAACTTATGAAGAAATTCGTTTTTGAAAAACTTTTTGGGGGATATTTATTATAGAATTTTTTTTTTTTTCAAAAAATAAAAACCGCAGAGGTGATCAAATGCCACCAAAAGAAAGCTCTATTTGTGGGAAAAAAAGGACTTAAATTTTGTTTGGCTACAACGTTGCACGGCCGCGCAATTCTCAGTTAAAGCGAAGCAGTTCCAAATTGTAAAAAGTGCTCTGGTCAGGAAGGGGGTAAAATCTTCCGGGCCTGAAGTGGTAGTTTAAAATGTATTTTGCTTATTTTAGATTCCGACGATGTCTCCAATACGGCTCAACATAAACGGTTTAGGAATCTTCGCACCCGAGGTAAGGAGGACAGTTTTGTATCCCTGGAGGCTGCACTATGGAGACATGGGGTAAAATTGTACGGTTTGCATAGATTGGGGTTACCATTCTGAAAATGCATTTGTGCTTTGCTTAGTTCAATGATCAGATCTTGGATTGCCTGTCACTGTTCATTTGCAATGACCTTAATTAATCTGAATATATTGGTGACTTAAACATCTCTATATAGGACTAGCAAAAAACGTATGGAAAATGCATATACATTTCCATCCATTTTAGTCGCGTTTTAATGCGTGCTGGCGTCTGTGTACATACACTTTGACATCCGCGGACATGCATGCGCAGCGTAATGGTGTGAATAGGACACTGTTCTGTCTCAAGGACATATAGCTAAACCTTCTTGTCCCATAAACTTCAGATACCATATTTCTTTGATCTCAGTTTTATTAGAACAAGCCAGGTGAAGCTACAAAAAAACAGAAATACATTACAGCATACATTACAGAAACAATGATCTACAATATAGGATGAGATAGTAAAAACATACTCTTAGATTCAGAAAGAGTTAGGCCGGCTTATCACACATGGTACAAAAGTACCATGTGATCCGTTGCGGCCAGGTGTAGGCAAACGCACCTCATTTGCAACCTGCGTTTGGGGTGTCGTTAACTTCCTATTGACACCCACTGCAGAGTGCAAATAAAGTGCATTTTACATGCGGTCTAAATCCAGTGTGTTCCGATGTAAATCATTGGCGGGCATGGTGTGAACTGGCGTGGGGCAAGCCGCGCCCGCTACAACAAAAGGCATTTTAATTGGGGCGGCACAGCATAATGTTGGGGGAGGGGGTCAGGGCCCCCTCTGACCCCACCCTGGTGACGCCATTGTCTCAGATCACATGCAAAACGCACCTTCCGTAAATGCTACCAAAACTAACCTCTCAGCCTTCCAAATTTCGGGAGGTATCGCAGACACTAAGGCCCAGATTCACGTAGAAATGCGGCGGCGTAACGTATCGTAGATACGTTACACTGCCGCAAGTTTTCATCGCAAGTGCCTGATTCACAAAGCACTTGCGAGAAAACTTCCTCCGGCGTAAGCCCGCGTAATTCAAAGGGGCGTGTGCCATTTAAATTAGGTGCGCTCCCGCGCCGGACCTACTGCGCGTGCTCCCTTTTGAATTTCCCGCCGTGCTTTGTGCGAAATGACGTCATTTTTTCGAACGGCGACGTGCGTAGCGTACTTTCGTATTCCCGGACGTCTTAGGCAAGAAGGAAACATTTTCAAATTTCGACGCGGGAACGACAGCCATACTTTATACAGCACATACGTGTGCTGTGTAAAGTTAAGGCACCAAAAACGATGACTAACTTTGCGACGGGAAACTAGACTAGCAGAGACGTAGCGAACGCGAAAAACCGTCGTGGATCGCCGTAACTCCTAATTTGCATACCCGACGCTGGTTTACGACGCAAACTCCCCCCAGCGGCGGCCACGGTATTGCATCCTAAGATCCGACAGTGTAAAACAATTACACCTGTCGGATCTTAGGGATATCTATGCGTAACTGATTCTATGAATCAGTCGCATAGATAGAAACAGAGATACGACGGAGTATCTGAGATACTCCGTCATATCTCGGCTGTGAATCTGGGCCAAAATATTTACTGAGCTGATTCCTCAAAACCAATACTGCTAATTGTGTTTCTTCGTTAGACATTCCTTGTGAGTTCTATTTTTGGTTAGTGCAGTTCGCGCTGATTAACGCGCTATGCAGATTAGATAGTAATCCAGATTTACAGAAATTGTTTCACTCAAAATGTTTGCATTTATTATGGTATTGTTGTCCTTTCAGATGCCTTCTCGGTACCCAGATTCACCGCCACTGCTGCTCCAGGTCTCGGCGCGCTCGGCTCCCACGGTGACCTGCCTGCTTGACTCACTAACAGTGCAAGCTTCTATGGACATTGAGGTCTTTGCCATGTATTCTGGCCAGCCATCGATCTCCTTATTCCAGATACAAGCTGTACGTTTCAGAAGGAAGTGGTGGAGTCTAAATACTTAAAGTTTAACAATAGCTGGAGTAGGAAGCAAGGAAAGTGTATGGGGAAGGTGGTAAGGGAAGTGTATGGGAAAGGAGGTAAGGGAAGTGTATGTGGAAGGAGGTAAGGGAAGTGTATGGGGAAGGAGGTAATGGAAGTGTATGGGGAAGGAGGTAAGGAAAGTGTATGGGGAAGGTGGTAAGGGAAGTGTATGGGAAAGGAGGTAAGGGAAATGTATGTGGAAGGAGGTAAGGGAAATGTATGTGGAAGGAGGTAAGGGAAGTGTATGTGGAAGGAGGTAAGGGAAGTGTATGGGAAAGGAGGTAAGGGAAATGTATGTGGAAGGAGGTAAGGGAAATGTATGTGGAAGGAGGTAAGGGAAATGTATGTGGAAGGAGGTAAGGGAAGTGTATGTGGAAGGAGGTAAGGGAAGTGTATGGGGAAGGGGGTAAGGGAAGTGTAAGGAAAAGGAGGTAAGGGAAGTGTATGTGGAAGGAGGTAAGAGAAGTGTATGGGGAAGGAGTTAAGGGAAGTGTATGGGGAAGGAGGTAAGGGAAATGTATGTGGAAGGAGGTAAGGGAAGTGTATGTGGAAGGAGGTAAGGGAAGTGTATGGGGAAGGGGGTAAGGGAAGTGTATGGGGAAGGGGGTAAGGGAAGTGTACGGAAAAAGAGGTAAGGGAAGTGTATGTGGAAGGAGGTAAGAGAAGTGTATGGGGAAGGAGTTAAGGGAAGTGTATGGGGAAGGAGTTAATGGAAGTGTATGGGGAAGGAGGTAATGGAAGTGTATGGGGAAGGAGGTAAGGAAAGTGTATGGGAAAGGGGGTAAGGGAAGTGTATGTGGAAGGAGGTAAGGGAAGTGTATGGAGAAGGAGGTAAGGGAAGTGTATGTGGAAGGAGGTAAGGAAAGTGTATGGAGAAGGAGGTAAGGGAAGTGGATGGAGAAGGAGGTAAGGGAAGTGGATGGAGAAGGAGGTAAGGAAAGTGTATGGAGTTTCTTGTGAAAAAAAAGGAAAGTGTATGGAGAAGGAGGTAAGGGAAGTGTATGGAGAAGGAGGTAAGGTAAGTGTATGGAGAAGGAGGTTAGTAAGGTGTACAGAGAAGGAGGTTAGTAAGGTGTACAGAGAAGGAGGTTAGGGAGGTGTACAGAGATGGAGGCAAGGGAAGTGTTTTTCAAGGGGTATGAATACTTTTTCAAGGCACTGTACATCTTCCTGCAGACACTCCACTTCTTAAAGACTTGTCTCTTACCTCTTCCTACAAAAACTTACCTTACTCCTTCTTCTAGACATTTCTTCTTGATCATCTTCTTTCTGATGCTTTGTTTACTTCTTGTTCCAAACATTCCTATTCTCTTACTTTTTTCCCCCCAGAAACTTCCCCTGCATTATCCTGGAAACAATTCCAGACACTTACCTTTAATACCTCCTCTAGAAACTTCCCTTACTTCCTACTCTAGATAGGGCTGTGGCTGGTCTATCACATAAAATCCCAATAAAATACTTTTATGTTTTTGGTTGTAACATGACAAAATGTGGAAAATTTCAAGGGGTATGAATGCTTTTTCGAGGCACTGTAATAGAAGTGACTGGAGAAAGAGGAGGGAGAAGCTACTGGAGGAAGAAGTAGTGGAAGTGACTGGAGAAAGAGGAGGGAGAAGCTACTGGAGGAAGAAGTAGGGGAAGTGACTGTAGAAAGAGGAGGGAGAAGCTACTGGAGGAAGAAGTAGGGGAAGTGACTGTAGAAAGAGGAGGGAGTAGCTACTGGAGGAAGAAGTAGTGGAAGTGACTGGAGAAAGAGGAGGGAGAAGCTACTGGAGGAAGAAGTAGGGGAAGTGACTGGAGAAAGAGGAGGGAGTAGCTACTGGAGGAAGAAGTAGTGGAAGTGACTGGAGAAAGAGGAGGGAGAAGCTACTGGAGGAAGAAGTAGGGGAAGTGACTGTAGAAAGAGGAGGGAGAAGCTACTGGAAGAAGAAGTAGTGGAAGTGACTGGTAACAGAGGAGGGAGAAGCTACTGGAGGAAGAAGTAGTGGAAGTGACTGGAGAAAGAGGAGGGAGAAGCTACTGGAGGAAGAAGTAGTGGAAGTGACTGTAGAAAGAGGAGGGAGAAGCTACTGGAGGAATAAGTAGTGGAAGTGACTGGAGAAAGAGGAGGGAGAAGCTACTGGAGGAAGAAGTAGAGGAAGTGACTGGAGAAAGAGGAGGGAGAAGGTACTGGAGGAAGAAGTAGGGGAAGTGACTGGAGAAAGAGGAGGGAGAAGGTACTGGAGGAAGAAGTAGGGGAAGTGACTGGAGAAAGAGGAGGGAGAAGCTATACTGGAGGAAGAAGTAGGGGAAGTGACTGGAGAAAGAGAAGGGAGAAGCTACTGGAGGAAGAAGTAGGGGAAGTGACTGGAGAAAGAGGAGGGAGAAGCTATACTGGAGGAAGAAGTAGGGGAAGTGACTGGAGAAAGAGGAGGGAGAAGCTACTGGAGGAAGAAGTAGGGGAAGTGACTGGAGAAAGAGGAGGGAGAAGCTACTGGAGGAAGAAGTAGTGGAAGTGACTGGAGAAAGAGGAGGGAGAAGCTACTGGAAAAAGAAGTAGGGGAAGTGACTGGAGAAAGAGGAGGGAGAAGCTACTGGAGGAAGAAGTAGGGGAAGTGACTGGAGAAAGAGGAGGGAGAAGCTACTGGAGGAAGAAGTAGGGGAAGTGACTGGGGAAAGAGGAGGGAGAAGCTACTGGAGGAAGAAGTAGGTGAAGTGATCGGAGAAAGAGGAGGGAGAAGCTACTGGAGGAAGAAGTAGGCAAAGTGACTGGAGAAAGAGGAGGGAGAAGCTACTGGAGGAAGAAGTAGTGGAAGTGACTGGAGAAAGAGGAGGGAGAAGCTACTGGAGTAAGAAGTAGGGGAAGTGACTGGAGAAAGAGGAGGGAGAAGCTACTGGAGGAATTAGTAGTGGAAGTGACTGGAGAAAGAGGAGGGAGAAGCTACTGGAGGAAGAAGTAGAGGAAGTGACTGGAGAAAGAGGAGGGAGAAGGTACTGGTGGAAGAAGTAGGAGAAGTGACTGGAGAAAGAGGAGGGAGAAGGTACTGGAGGAAGAAGTAGGGGAAGTGACTGGAGAAAGAGGAGGGAGAAGCTATACTGGAGGAAGAAGTAGGGGAAGTGACTGGAGAAAGAGGAGGGAGAAGCTACTGGAGGAAGAAGTAGGGGAAGTGACTGGAGAAAGAGGAGGGAGAAGCTACTGGAGGAAGAAAGTAGGGGAAGTGACTGGGGAAAGAGGAGGGAGAAGCTACTGGAGGAAGAAGTAGGTGAAGTGATCGGAGAAAGAGGAGGGAGAAGCTACTGGAGGAAGAAGTAGGCAAAGTGACTGGAGAAAGAGGAGGGAGAAGCTACTGGAGGAAGAAGTAGGGGAAGTGACTGGAGAAAGAGGAGGGAGAAGCTACTGGAGTAAGAAGTAGGGGAAGTGACTGGAGAAAGAGGAGGGAGAAGCTACTGGAGGAATTAGTAGTGGAAGTGACTGGAGAAAGAGGAGGGGAAGCTACTGGAGAAAGAGGAGGGAGAAGCTACTGGAGGAAGCAGTAGGGGAAGTGACTGTACAAAGAGGAGGGAGAAGCTACTCTAGGAAGAAGTAAGGGAATTGACTGGAGAAAGAGGAGGGAGAAGCTACTGGAGGAAGAAGTAGGGGAAGTGACTGTACAAAGAGGAGGGAGAAGCTACTCTAGGAAGAAGTAGGGGAAGTGACTGGAGAAAGAGGAGGGAGAAGCTACTGGAGGAAGAAGTAGGGGAAGTGACTGTACAAAGAGGAGGGAGAAGCTACTCTAGGAAGAAGTAGGGGAAGTGACTGGTGAAAGAGGAGGGAGAAGCTACTGGAGGAAGAAGTAGGGGAAGTGACCGAAGAAAGAGGAGGGAGAAGGTAACTGGAGGAAGAAGTAGGGGAAATGACTGGAGAAAGAGGAGGGAGAAGCTACTGGAGAAAGAAGTAGGGGAAGTGACTGGAGAAAGAGGAGGGAGAAGCTACTGGAGGAAGAAGTATGGGAAGTGACTGGGGAAAGATGAGGGAGAAGCTACTGGAGGAACAAGTAGGGGAAGTGACTGGAGAAAGAGGAGGGAGAAACTACTGGAGCAAGAAGTAGGGGAAGTGACTGGAGAAAGAGGAGGGAGAAGCTACTGGAGGAAGAAGTAGGGGAAGTGACTGGAGAAAGAGGGGGGAGAATCTACTGGAGGAAGAAGTAGGAGAAGTGACTGGTGAAAAAGGAGGGAGAAGCTACTGGAGGAAGAAGTAGGGTAAGTGACTGGAGAAAGAGGAGGGAGAAGGTACTGGAGGAAGAAGTAGGGGAAGTGACTGGAGAAAGAGGGGGGAGAAGTTACTGGAGGAAGAAGTAGGGGAAGTTACTGGAGGAAGAAGTAGGGGAAGTGACTGGAGAAAGAGGAGGGGAAGCTACTGGAGGAAGAAGTAGGGCAAGTGACTGGAGAAAGGGGAGGGAGAAGCTACTGGAGGAAGGAGTAGGGTTAGTGACTGGAGAAAGAGGAGGGAGAAGCTACTGGGGGAAGAAGAAGTGGAAGTGACTGGAGAAAGAGGAAAGTGAAGTGTCTGGAGGGTAGGGAAGTCTCTGGACAGAAGGGGTAAGGGAAGTGTCTGGAGGAAGAGGTAAGGGATACATTTTGAAGAGCGGTAAGGCATTGAAGTTAATCTTCACTTAGTCTGAATATAGTTTCACATTTAGAGTACAGTTCAGTACATTATATCTCCATAAGAATGTAAATACAATGACATTATCATTTCTTCTCAGGATTCCCTCACTGGAGTTGATATTGTATTATCTGAAGAGACTGTGGGAGCCACAATATCTGTGAAAAAGTAAGCTTCTCTCATTTATGGTCCATCTATATCTATAATTTTCTTATTAATAATTGATTATATACTTAAATCATTATACAATAACAACAAAAGACTGGCATCATAAAGAACAATGTCATTCCATAAGGACAATAGAACTTGGAAGTATGCTCAGAAGACCCCTCAGAAAATAACCAGACCTGAGTATGATTACAAAGTGGTTTGTGGGAGCGGATGGGGGCCATTGTGGTGCGGTGAATTTTCCTATAAGCAGATGATGCTGAAGCTGGCTCCTTATTTGGCCAACTTTAACCACTTCTGGACCGCCCACCGTGGATATACGTCGGTACTAGGTTGAGGTAACGAGTTCCAGAGGATGGGAGAGGCTCTGGAGAAATCCTGGAGATGAGCTTGGGAGGAGGAGACGAGAGAGCTTTAGAGAAGGAGGTCTTGAGAAGAGCGTAGAGGATTGTTTGGGTGATACTTGGAGACAAGATAGGTGATGGAACTCGGGGCAGAGTTATGATTGGCTTTGTATGTTGTGGTTAGTATTTTGAATATAATTCGCTGGGTGATTGGGAGCCAGTGTAGGGATTGGCAGATACTGATTGGTTGGTAAGGTAGTTAAGTCTGGCAGCAGCATTCATAATAGACTGAAGGGGAGCCTATGTAGAGGCAGGCCAATGAGAAGGGAGTTGCAATAGTCAAGGAGAGAGATAACAAGGGAGGGAATGAGCAGCTTGGTGGTTTCGTTTGTTAAAAAGGGGTGAATTTTAGAGATGTTACTTGAGGCTGAAATGACAAGTCAGAGTCTAGGATTACCCCGAGTACCCTGGCGTGAGGGGAGGGACTGATTGATGCATTGTTGATTTTGATGGAAAAGTCATGGAGGGGAGCACTGGTAGTGGGGGGGGGGGGGGCAATATTAATATCTCAGTTTTGGAGAGATTTCGTTTAGGGAAGTGGAGCGAAATCCATGTTGAGATGTCAGTTAGTAATGCGGGAGGAGACTGAAGGAGTGAGGTGAGGGGTAGACACATAGATTTGGGTGTCATCGGTGTATAAATGGTATTGAAAGCCATGGGCGGTTATCAAGTGACCAAGGGAGGAGGTGTAGATAGAGCAGAGAAGGGGTCCAAGAACAGAGCCTTGGGGGACCCCCACAGAAAGGGGCAATGGAGGGGAGGAAACAGAGTTGTAGGTAACACTGAAGGAACGTTGTGATAGGCAGAGAACCAGGATAGAGCAGAATCTTGGAAGCCAAGGGAATGGAGTTTATTGGGAAGGAGCCGGTGGTCAACGGTATCAAAGGCCACAGAGGGGTCACGTAGTAGGAGTATGGAGTACTGGCTGTAATTCTGTAATAAATAGCTTTTTCTATATGAAAACCATCTTGGCTCACCCAGATGTGACTTGTTTTCATATAATTTGGCATCCCTCTATTAGTTCAAGTTCAATTTGGCCCGAGCCAAGTGATCTAAATCATAAAATATGGCACCAAACGTGGCACCATGACACCACAACAACCATGCATTTCAATTTGAATAAGAGATAATTAATAATTGAATAAGAGACAAAGCACCCCCCTCCATTAGTACAGACCCCTCCCTCCAGGGCAAATCACCCCCCCTCCATTAGTACAGACCCCTGCCCCCAGGACAAAGCACCCCCTCCATTAGTACAGACCCCTTCCTACAGGACAAAGCACCTCCCTCCATTAGTATAGACCCCCTCCCCCAGGACAAAGAACGCCCCCTCCATTAGTACAGACCCCTCCCTCCAGGACAAATCACCCCCCCTCCAATAGTACAGACCCCTGCCCCCAGGACAAAGCACCCCCTCCATTAGTACAGACCCCTTCCTACAGGACAAAGCACCTCCCTCCATTAGTATAGACCCCCTCCCCCAGGACAAAGAACGCCCCCTCCATTAGTACAGACCCCTCCCTCCAGGACAAATCACCCCCCCTCTATTAGTACAGACCCCTGCCCCCAGGACAACGCACCCCCTCCATTAGTACAGACCCCCTCCCCCAGGACAAAGCACCCCCCTCCATTAGTACAGACTCCTCCCCCAGGACAAAGCACCCCCCTCCATTAGTACAGACTGGGGCCGCATGTATTCAGCCAATATTTGCTAATCTCGGAGCTCAGCTGTAAGCCCGTGTTACAAGTACATTGTAAAATCAATACCCATCACTCACTGCGGGCCCATCAGTGGGTTTTAAGTGCTGATTGTAATACTATTATAGATTACTTCTTACATTCACTTCCTCGTTCTGATCAAATCCCACACTAATCACTCGCATCTGCGATTTAACGAGCGTTTTATAGAACGATCTACTAAAAAGTTCCTCTCAATCAGGAGCCAAGAATAGATCGATATGAACTTTCCTTAAACCAGCTCACGAATGTGTAAAAAAAAAAGAAATATCGGACTGATCTGCAACAAATTCAACTTTTATGCCCTTCCTGCAAATGTAATATTGACAGATTTGTGTCTATTAATAATAGTAAATACATTTTAAGAAGTAAGTTCAACCGCACTACCATCTGCATTACAATCAAAGGTTGATTCCTACCCAGATTTTTTTTTATATGTTTATTTTATGTTATTGCATAACTCCCAACTGTCCCTGATTTTGAGGGACTGTCCCTGATTTGGAGCAATGTCCCTCTTTCCTCCTCATTTGTTCCTCATTTTGGTCTGATCTATAGAGTTCTATATAAAATGCACTTTTTATCTATCAAAAAGTGTTTTCCAGCGCTAAACCTGATGAAGGCTGATGGAGGCTGTTCATACACTACAATAAATCCCAACTGTGTATTGATTACTAAGTCAACATACGCCGTTTCCTTTTCTTTAGCCCTGATAAAGAGGGGATACAGTCCCTGAAACATGTTGGCTTCATAAACAATCCGTCATTGGAATAAGGACTTGAATGACACAATGTGGTGCACTCACATAATACAATACACCACAGGCCCAGAAAACCTGCCGGCATAACCTGGAATGTGCTGTTAATTTTAACCAATTTTAGCAATTTTTTTTCTGTTATTAAACATGATAAAGGTTAGTTTCCTGTGCTGAAAGCATACCTGTGTTTCATGTTAAAAAAAAAAAAAGCATACTTGTGGATTATGAATAACGCTAAACATCACTCAGTAGTCCAAAAATGTGTCTATGTTTTGGAGAACTGGATGCCCCTGTGGACCTCAGTAGTTATGTATTGTATATGCTTTTTTTTTCTTTGTATGTTGTGTGTTTTTTTTTTTTTCTTTGCAACAAAAAAAATCTTCTTAAAAAGAGTTCCCCTCCAGACTAACTTTTCTAAAGTCATGTGTGTAAGTTTTGGATGTCCACCGCCACCTTTTTTATTTTATTTTACAGTTTCTCGCTGTCCTTGGTTCGCTCCAGTGTGGGGACGGTGAAGGTAAGTTACTTCCATGTTTCTGCAGTGGGCCTGTTGAGATAGAAAGACGGGGCTGTTGTTTTCTTTATAAAATGACTCTATCACCAGGTGTTGAAAGTAATCGTACTCAGTGTTTTTCAATCTTTCTTCAGTCAATGCCCTCTTCAGAGCTATGCACAGTCCCAGGGCACACCAATCTGGGGGCTTTACACCAGTAGGTGCGTCCGAGCATGAGCTTTTTTGTGTGTTTTACGCATGTCGCATTTTTTAATGGGCGCAAATATACAGGCATTTTCTAGATGCGAGGGGGTGTCATTAAGAAATAATGGCACCCGCATGCAACTGTAACAGGCAGCACATTGTTGTGCGGTACAGGAAAACGTGTGATTTCACACGTGTTACCTCACTGCACCTGGTGTGAACAAGCCCTAAAATGTAGTCTGTGCAGCAGAGTAAAGTGATATTAGATTGCAAATCTCCTCCCTCCAAATTCCCCCTTCTAGCACAAATCCCCCTCTTGGTGGGAAGAGGTGGGCATGTTTTATGCAAATAAAGCATGACCCCACGTAAATGACGTTTTTAACGAACGGCCCATGCGCCATTCGTGGACGTAATACAGTGCGCATGCTCCAAATTACGCCGCAAAGACTCATTGCTTTCGACGTGTACGTAAATTACGGCCAGCCCCATTCACGGACGACTTACGCAAACAACGTAAATATTAAAAAATTCAACGCGGTTTTGACGTCCATACTTAACATTGGCTGTGCCATCTTTTTGGTGGTTTATCTTTACGCCTGACAAACGCCTTACGTAAACGGCGTATCTTTACTGCGACGGGCAAGCGTACGTTCATGAATAGGCGTATCTCGCCGATTTACGCATTCTAGGCGTAAATCAGCGTACACGCCCCTAGCGGCCAGCGTAAATAGACAGCTAAGATACGACGATGCAGGCAGTCGTATCTTGGCAACATTTAAGCGTATCTCAATTTGAGAATACACTTAAATATACGACGGCGCAGATTCGGAGTTACGACGGCGTATCTACTGATACGCCGGCGTAACTCTACCTGAATCTGGCTACTTGTGTGTAAGTAATGCATGAGTTACCGCTACTCAAAAGTGTGATTTGGCCCTTATGCCGCCTACACACGACCGTTTTTCATGACGAGAAAAATTGTTTTTTGGGGGCAGAACTACCCAGGATGGAGGAATTTATTTAAAAAAAATAGTGCAGTATTTTATTTTAAGTTATTTTTATTTTTTTTAATCTATGGTGCCCAATCCTGAAATAGAAGAACGAGGACGTCAATCTTTGAGCATAGATGGTAGCTCAGTGGGTAAGAGCTCTGACTGGTCTGCTGGAGACCTGAGTTCAAATCCCAACAAGGGAAAGCCTTGTGTGTCCTGGGTGCTGTGCAGTGCCTGAGCCCCTTGGTGGTGTGATTGAGTAATGGGAACCGTTTAAGACCCACTACTCTATCCTACCATCAAGAGACTCAGGTACTGTGTAGTACCTGGGGTGAGGCAATAAAAACCTAAGTCCCTACTTTTGGAATGGACTGCCCGGTAAGACAGCCCATTCTAATTATATATGTTGCAGTGATGTCACAGACCGTGGACCGAAGAGGCGGGGTGTCCACAACCTAATGTGATGCCCACACATGTTACAGGCCTGTGGGGACCTGGGACTGGAGCAGACTGGTGGGTTGTCCATGGCCTCCAAGCTTTCACTCAGGGACGTGATCTCAAAGTCTACTGCGCCTTCTCATACTTGCCCTTTTAGTCTACAGCGCATTCATGGAATCACCGTTGGGGTCTGCAGCGCTTTCATGGATTCGAACTCAGGTCTCCGGCGTCCTGGGTCAACGCTCTTATCCACTGAGCTACTCGCCTCCGCTCGCTAACTTGTATGTTCGTTCTCCTATTTCTGCAGTTAAGCATCGTCACAAATTCCAATGGATGAGATTGGATTCGAACCTGCAATTCCAAAATCTCTGCTGGCTCCTGGGCCAGCTACGAAACTCCTGAGCCAACCAGCAGCTCACTAAATGGGGGGGGAAAAAAAAAAAAATTAGTAAATGAAAAATAAAAATTTTAATGGATGAACCAAAATTCAAACCGGCAACTCCAAAATCTTCCCCCAATCATAGGCTAGTTGTTAAATGATTGGGCCAGCCCTAGAGGATCCTTGTATGTTCATTTGGTCTAGGGCCTGTAACATACAAGAATAAACTTTTAAACTGACCTGTCCTTCCCAGGTGGGTAAAAAGTAGGACATATGCCAAGCGCACACGGTCGGAATTTCCAACAACAAACGTTCGATGTAAAACATTTGGTCGGAGATTCCGACCGTGTGTAGGCTCCATCGGACATTTGCTGTCCAAATTTCCGACAACAAATGTTTGAGAGCTGGTTCTCATTTTTTTCCGACCACAAAAGTTCTTGTTGGAAATTCCGATCGTCTGTATGCAATTCCAACGCACAAAAATCCTACGCATGCTCGGAATCATTGATCTTCATTTTTCTCGGCTCGTCGAAGTGTTGTACGTCACCGCATTCTTGACGTTCGGAATTTCCGACAACATTTGTGTGACTGTGTGTATGCAAGACAGGCCCTAGTAGATCAAGCCCATAGGCATTAAAGGATCTTGACCGTTCATTTGGTCTATGATTACATTCATGATGAGTTGCCTTAGCATGGTGGGTAAAAAGGGGGACTTAGAATATTTTTTTTTCTTAGACTCACAGGTTCAGTAGGAAGCATTTGGAACATTAAGACTCAAATCTATTCACCTCTGTTTAATAGCTCATGTGTTTGTTCCCTTATTTTAATAAAAGTAGGGGCCATAAATTAAATGATCTGCCTAATGTGGCTAGCCTAATTTAAAGTGATAGTAAACACACACTATTTAATTTACATTGTCCCTTCTATTTCTGTATATGAATGATGACACAAAAAAAAGGTGTTCTTCCATAAAGGGCAGATTTGTGGAGAGCACGACTAATAGTTATCCTGTAGACAGATTCTCCCTCCTGAGCTGTGGATCTCTGCAGCTCCTCCAGAGTTACCATGGACCTCTTGGCTGCTTCTCTGATGAATGCTCTCCTTGCCCGGCCGGTCAGTTTAGGTGGACGGTCATGTCTTGGTAGGTTTACAGTTGTGCCATACTCTTTCCATTTTCGGATGATGGATTGAACAGAAGCTCCGTGAGATGTTCAAAGCTTGGGAGATTTTTTTTTTTATAACCTAACCCTGCTTTATACTTCTCCACAACTTTACCCCTGACCTGTCTGGTGTGTTCCTTGGCCTTCATGATGCTGTTTGTTTACCAGGTTCTCAAACAAACCTCTGAGGGCTTCAAAGAACAGCCATATTTATACTGAGATTAAATTAGGTGACTTCTGAAGGCAATTGGTTTCACTAGATTTTAGTTGGGGGTATCAGAGTAAAGGGGGTTGAATACAAATGTACCCCCCACACTTTTCACATATTTATTTGTAATAAAAATGGAAAACCATTTATCAGTTTCTTTCCACTTCACAATTAATTATGTGCCACTTTGTGTTGGACTCTCACATAAAATCCCAGTAAAATACATTGACGTTTTTGGTTGTAACACGAGAAAATGTGAAACATTTTAAGGGGTGTGAATACTTTTTCAAGACACTGTATATGTTGCCAGTTCACCAAGGATCATTGAAATAAAGTCCATGGGCCAGATCCACATAGAAATGGACAGGCGCAGCATATCAGAGATACGCTACGCCACCGTATCTTACCTGGCTTTAAGTCGAATCCAGGAAGATTTTGCGCCGTAAGTTACGGCAGCGTAGTGCATTTCTGGCGGCGGAATTCAAATCGGCGATTAGGGGGGCGTGATTCATTTAAATGAAGCGCGTCCCCGTGCCGATTGAACTGCGCATGCTCAGTTTCGAAATTTCCCGCCGTGCTTTGCGCGAAATGACGTCGCAACAACGTCATTTTTTGAACTTAGACGTGCCTTACGTCCATCCCTATTCACGGACGACTTACGCAAAAAATAAAAAAAATTAAAATTTTGACGCGGGAACGACGGCCATACTTTAACATGGCAAGTCTATCTATACGCCGCAAAATAGCAGCTTTAACTTTACGCCGGAAAAAGCCGACTAGAGACGACGTAAGAGAATGCGACGGCCGCGCGTACCTTCGTGGATCGTCGGAAAAAGCTCATTTGCATACCCAACGCGGAAAACGACGCGAACTCCACCCATCGGACGCCAAAGTATTACACCTACGATCCGAAGGCGTACAAAGCCGTACACCTGTCGGATCGAACCCAGATGCCGTTGTATCTTGGTTTGAGGATTCAAACTAAAGATACGACGCGGGTATTTTGAAAGTACGCCGGTGTATCAGTAGATACGCCGGCGTACTCTCTCTCTGGATCTGGCCCCAAGTGTTTATTAGGTCATCACAGTGTTAAAGTGCAACATTCCGGGGCCATGCAGGACCCCTTTGTCAAGCATGTGATAGTGTGTGTGTGTGTGTGTGTATATATATATATATATATATATATATATATATATACACATATACACACACACATACTGTATGTACATATGCACAACTAAAAACTACACTTTTAATGGCGTTCATATATAAAGTAACAAATGGATATAAACACCCATCAATTTGTTGTCTGTGTCCCTTTGGGGAGATTTTCATTCACTTCCTGTGCTAAAGACACAACAGGAAGTGAAAGAAACCCCCTAAAACTAAGAAAATCCCCCACTTTAATAGTTGCCACCGAAGCCGGGTATCAACAGGTGTGGGTAAATCTTCCAAGAGGGACACCTAAAGACTCTAATGCCACACACACACATGGTCGGAATTTCCGATGGAAAAAGTCAGACGGAATTTTTTCATCGGATATTTCAACCATATGTGTGCCCCATCGGACTTTTTCCGTTGGAAATTCCAAAGAACTTAGAAATTTTTTCCATCTGAAAAAAAGAGAACATGTTCTCATTCTATCAGAAATTCCGTTCGTCTGTGTGGAACTCCGACAGTGGAAAATAAAAAACATGCATGCTCGGAAACAATTTGACGCATGCTCTGAAGCATTGAACTTAATTTTTCTAGGCTCGTCGTAGTCTTGTAAGTCACCGGGTTTTTGATGGTTGGAATTTGGTGTGTGCGTGTGTATGCAAGACAGCTTGAGCGGAATTCCATCGGGAAAAACCCGTCTGAGTTTATTCCGACGGAAAAACTGATCGTGTGTACGGGGCATATGATTTTGGATTGCCCGTGACTTTTCCGGTCTTAGACGTAGAAAGCTTTTTTGTACATTGGAGCTGCACCACCTCTGCAGGCTGGCAAAAGGGACCCAACACTGCAACCACAAAAATACTTTAAAAAAAGACGAGTTTATCAATTTTATTGCATAAAAAGTTGAATGAAATACCAAAAAAGCAGCAAAGTACAAAGTTACAACATTTATAATATCCAAAGTACAACCCGAACCCATAAAAACACGTACAAGATACCCACAAAACAATAAGGTTACCTTCTAAATAACAAACATTTCTAAACACACCTTTACGCGTATCCCTGATGTAAAGCGCTGCGCAAACTGTTGGCGTTATACAAATCCTGTATAATAATAATAATTATGATGTCATAGTAATCAGCAAGCATATACTGTGTATATATAGGATATTAATAATGAATATGATAGGCACTATGGCCCAGATTCTCAAAGGAGATACGCCGTCGTATCTCTGAGTTGGGCCGTCGTATCTATGCGCCCGATTCTTAGAATCAGTTACGCATAGATTAGTATTAGATCCGACCGGCGTAAGTCTCTTACGCCGTCGGCTCTTAACTGCATATTTACGCTGGCCGCTAGGGGCGTGTACGCTGATTTACGCCTATAAATATGTAAATCAGCTAGATATGCGAATTCACGAACGTACGCCCGCCCGCCGCAGTACAGATACGCCGTTTTCGTTAGGCTTTTCCCGGCGTAAAGTTACCCCTGCTATATGAGGCATACATGCGGCGTACCAATTTTAAGTATGGACGTCGTTCCCACGTCAAATTTTGAGAATTTTACGTAGTTTGCGCAAGTCGTCTATGAATGGGGCTGGACGGAATTTACGGTCACGTCGAAACCAATACGTCCTTGCGGCGTACATTGGAGCAATGCACACTGGGATATGTCCACGGACGGCGCATGCGCCGTTCGTAAAAAGCGTAATTTATGTGGGTCACATAAAATTTACATAACACACGCCCACATCTTCCACATTTGAATTAGGCGGGCTTACGCCGGCCTATTTACGCTACGCCGCCGCAACTTACGGAGCAAGTGCTTTGAGAATACTGCACTTGCCCGTCTAAGTTGCGGAGGCGTAACGTAAATAGGATACGTTACGCCCGCTCAAAGATACGCCGCTGTACGTGAATCCGGGCCAATGAATATAAAATGAAAGTCAAAACTCATAAATCACCCAACAGGCAAAGGGAGGTAGAAAAGAGTGCAGCACTAAATCAAACCGTGTAATAAAATGAATACAATAAATAAATGAAAAACATAAAATTCAAACAAATATAATACAGGCAAAAGAGAGGTAACACTCAGTTGTTCAAACAGCATGGGCACCATATTGTGGAGGGATCCGGGTCCGAACAGCCTGCCAGATAATAATAAAAATGCAGATTTAGAATACACAAGTACAAAAATAATAAAGATAAAAAAAAGAGTTAATAAAAAAAAGCAATATATTTTACAAGACTTTGTTACGCCAGTGACTTAAAAATAAAATAACTATCAACCGAGGAAAGAAACAACTCTAATTGCCGACCCTAATTTTGAGTTTAGATCAACTTTAATGGGTGTATTTATAAAAATAATAAAAAAATAAGAAATTTGCATAGCTGTTTATGTATTGAAACTGATTGTTCATGCTCCACGAATGGGGCAAAATAAAATGTTCTCAGCTGATCGAATGTTTTTCATTGAAAAAGAAATGTGTGAATGGGGGACATATTTTGCCACTTAATGGAGCGGAGGAGCACACTTATCTTTTAGGATACTCAGCTCCATCTAGTGGCTATAATGTGGTATTTTCTTCCATTCGCACTTTCAATCTGCAGAGAAGATCCTGAGAATTTTAGATTTTTCTCCATTCACATAGAATGGATTTACAAGTTGTGATCGATGAACAGCCATGTAAATGTTGCTATAAAGAGGGAACTGTGCATTGTAGAATTACTTAGCATTTCCCCCTTTTGTCTGTAGGTGGATGCCATACAGAAAACACTGAACGTTGCCCTGAAATTTCTCCTTCCACTCCTGAATGGTGAGTTGGCCCCTAAAATTATTTTTTTTCATCCTTCTGAATGCTTTAAGATCTTTACCCGCATGCCTCATGTCTGCCTGTTCTCCATTACAAATCTCAGAGACATGTACATGGTAACTAAAATCTTGCAAAAGACATTGCAAATGGCATTATCCTATTCATCCAAAAATCTCTTTATACGACCTTTGACTTTTCTGCTTAATCCATTTTATAGGGCACATCAAGAATATCATTCCGCTGCCCATGAACATGCTCCGCCTCCAGAATCCTGTGGTCCGCGTTATGCAGGTAAAGTTCAAAAGGGGGGGCCCAGAACAGCGGTGAGGGAATCAGGAAGTGAAGCCTTATGGCTTCACTTCCTGGTTCCCTACCAGGAAGTCGCGCAGCGCGAACCAACTGGTCCCTGCTGTGTTCTGGGACCTGTGTGTCTCCCAGTAGGGGACGGAGTAGGCAGGGTCACCATCAGAAATTATGGGGCCCCTTACACAGCTTCAGGCATGGATAGGGTGACCACATTTTTAAACTACCATTCAGGGACACCCTCCCTTCCCAAAAATCAGCTTGTGCTGCAACGAATCACAGCACAGGGATTGGACACAAGAGGCGGGATTTATGATCTCTCCAATCACAAGCAGGGGACGGGGATTGTGCTGCTCCAGGCATTCCCAGCCAGGTCAAGTACTGTCGGTGAGTAAAGCGGTGATGTGGCGGCCTTTTTTGAGGGCATCAGATTGGCCCAGGGGTGGCTGTGCCAGTTTCATTCCGGGACACTGTATTGTCCTGGAATGAATGTGCCCAGGACAGACCTGCAAAATGCGGGACTGTCCCGGGCAATCCGGGACACGTGGTCACCCTAGGCATTGACTCCCTGGAGCAGAGAAGCGGGGAGGGGGGCAAATTGAGAAGCGGGGGGCGGGCGTGAATTGAGAAGCTGGGGGGTGCAGCCGCCGCAAATTGGGGTTGGGGGGCTTTGGGTGCTGGCGGAAAAAAAAGGGAGGGTTGCCTCGGCCCCTTACAAAAAAAAAAAAAAAAAAAAGATATACAAGATATACACTTATAAAAAGAAAGGGGGGTAGCCATCCGGGGCTCTGGGGACCTCAGGGCCCTTTTAAAAAAAAAAAAAAGGAGGAAAAAAAAAAGAAATTTATATATATATATATATATATATATATATATATATATATATATATATATATATATATATATATATATATATATATATATATATATATATATATATATATATATATATATATATATATATATATAAATAAATAAATAAATAAAAGGGGGGGGGGTTGCCATCCAGGGCCCTGGGGACCCCCGGGCCCTTAAAAAAAAAAAAGGAGGAAAAAAAAAAATTATATATTATATTAAAAAAAAAGGGGGGGGGTTGCCATCCGGGCCCCTGGGGACCTCCAGGCCCCTTACAGGTGTACTGCTTGTACCCCCCTGATGGCGGCCCTGGGAGTAGGTCACCATGGTGATCTATGCCCAAGGGGGTCGCCCCGTTCAAGTCCTGTGGCCGTGAATGAATAAATGTTCAGACATGCATGGGAGTGATCGCGGCTCCAGCCAATCACATTAAATCAAGCAGCAAGGATGCAACATATCGCCTCCTCACCACCTGTCAAACACCTCTGAAAAGTGATCCACCATGGGGGTCGCTTTTCAGAGGGGCTGCACATGTGAACGAGCCCAACCACACTCACCAGTTTTATTACCCACAATACTTGAATACTTACACAAGGCACAGCCTGTGCAGCAGAATGTTGAATGACCTTGGTTTCCTCTCTTCCTCCAGGGGTACGTATTGATCATGACGGACCTGGAGGCGACTCTGTCCTCTCTGGATTTCAGCAAGCTCTTCGGATTTGAAGAATTACAAACAAGTGTTGCTGAATGAAGAAAAGCTGAAAACATTCTACCTGTACACTGTAAACTTGCTGTTTTTAAAGTGATATTAAATGCCAATTGTTTGATTTTTTAACTATTTTTAACACTGTGTGTAGCTCCCTCCCTTTAACCACTTTCCACCTGGCCACTGTTCATATACAGCCGGGTGGGCGCTCTCTCCTGAGTGGACGTTCAGCAACGTCCCTCAGAAGGAGGGGGATCGCGCGTGCCCACGCAGCGGCGCGATCCAGATGCGCCCGTGTCACCCGGACAGGGCGCATCTGAGATCGGCAGGATGGCTGTGTGATTGGCCCTCCTGATCACATTATGGCTGTGTCCAATCACAGCTGTCATGTGATGTAAATACAGAGCCGGTTGCTAGGCGATAGGCTCGGCTATCCTCACACAGAAGTTGTCAGTGAGGAGAGAGCGGATCGCTGCAGCCGGCTGGTGATCAGCGAGTATGAGCTGTTTTTTTACATACTGATCACCAACCCAGTGTAAACACACGGGCCCAGATCCACGTAGCGCGGCGCATTTGTAAGTCCGGCGTAGTGTATCTCAGATACACTACGCTGCCGTAACTTACAGCGTATTTCCCGTATCCACAAAGAATTTGCTCCGTAAGTTACGGCGGCGTAGTGTAAATGTGTCGGCGTAAGGGCGCGCAATTCAAATCACTAAGTTGTGGGCGTGTTTTATGTTAATACGTCTTGACCCCACGTAAATGACGTTTTTTTTTTTAACGGCGCATGCACCGTCCGTGGGGGTATCCCAGTGCGCATGCTCCAAATTAACAACAAGCCAATGCTTTCGACGTGAACGTAATTCTACGCAAAGCCCTATTCGGGAACGTTTTACTCAAACAACGGAAAATTTTACGCTGGCCCGACGTCCATACTTAACATTGGCTACGCCTCATATAGGAGGGGTAACTTTACGCCGGAAAAAGCCTTATGGAAACGACGTAAAAAAAATGCCCTGGCCGGACGTACGTTTGTGGATTGGCGTATCTAGCTAATTTGCATACTTAACGCGGAAATCGGCGGAAGCGCCACCTAGCGCCAGCGTAAATATGCACCTTAGATCCGACGGCGTACTAAGACGTACGCCAGTCGGATCTAGCCCAGCTTCAGGCGTATCTTGTTTTGTGGATACAAAACAAAGAAACGCCAGAGCAACCTAGAAGTTACGCGGCGTATCAATAGATACGCCGTCGTAACTTCTTTGTGGATCTGGCCCATAATGTCTCGACACAATGTCCCCAAAACACGCCCCCACACAGTAAAATCACCTGTCCCCCACATGTGTAACAGTAAAATCACATGTCCCAATGATCATCTGCACCATGTCCATGATCACCTGCGCACATCTGTCCATGATCACCTGCGCACATCTGTCCATGATCACCTGCGCACATCTGTCCATGATCACCTGCACACATCTGTACATAAAGCAAAAATAAGCCGCGCAAATAACGTGATAAAAATATGT
Organism: Rana temporaria; assembly: GCF_905171775.1. NCBI lineage: Eukaryota > Metazoa > Chordata > Amphibia > Anura > Ranidae > Rana > Rana temporaria. Next base: position 12,684,356 of record NC_053500.1, read on the forward strand.
CAACTAGCATACATGATAGTGAACATTGTGCGAATGAAAAATTGAAATCACTTAGGCTGCATTCACACCTGAGCGTCGGTCGTTCGGTCGTTTTTTTTGGCGTTTTTTTCCGGCGTTTTGTCGCGCGTATTCATGCTTATTTGCGCGTTTGCATACAGCGTCGTCCGACGTTTTTGTACTTCGACGTTTTTTATTTCAGCCAATAGGAAAAATTATCATCTTTTCATCACTTGTTGCTATGTTGGTAGATTTTTTTTCTATCTTCTGCATGGGCGACAAGTTCTATTGATTAAAGCGACAAAACGCCCGTAGCAAACGCCAGTTGTCGCGCAAGTCGCTTGAATCGTGCGTTTCCATTACTTTCTATGGGGGATGGAAACGCTCAAATACGCCGAAACCGCCCGATACGCGCGACAAAAAAGGGTCCGGGACTTGTTTGAGCTTCAGGCGATCGTCGTTTTAGCGTTCGGCGTTGAGATGTGAACAGTCTCCATAGAGAATAATGTAATTTCGACCCTCCGGCGTATAGTAGCGTCGCGCTTCAGGCGTTAAAACGCCTAGGTGTGAATGGAGCCTTAAAAGCGAACAGATGAGCCTGTTCGCAATGTAATTAATCGAGTCCCAGTGGAAAAAAGGATGAAAAAATTCAATCAATCAAAAAAGCCAATCAATGTCTTATTTTCAAACAAAGGACGCATCGGATGGTAGTTCAGTGGTTGAAAATACACTGCTCTCCTTCAGATACAATGGTGACATCAAACCAAAGGGAACCATAGAAGAGTGAAAAGATAGAAAAGGAATCCTCCACCTTCCAAACAAACTGCCTCTTACCGAAAGGGAAGATCCCAACTAGAGATCTTCTGTTGGCGTGTGGCTTTCTACCCAGCCTGGGGGTCTATGCAGCAAGATATCCGATATCCGAAAGATCTCCCACCGCTACCCAGATGATCAATAGTGATTAGCCAAGGTGAGGAAGGAAAGAAGGCTGACATAGCGTAATCCAGTAAAACAATTTAATATAAAAGAAAGTTTAAAATCGCACTTACAATAAGTAGATCAAAATTTGCATGTGAAACACCGTTTCGACACAATTGACCTTGTCCTGGGGCACATCTGCCCATGATCACCTGCGCACATCTGCCCATGATCACCTGCGCACATCTGCCCATGATCACCTGCGCACATCTGCCCATGATCACCTGCGCACATCTGCCCATGATCACCTGCGCACATCTGCCCATGATCACCTGCGCACATCTGCCCATGATCACCTGCGCACATCTGCCCATGATCACCTGCGCACATCTGCCCATGATCACCTGCGCACATCTGCCCATGATCACCTGCGCACATCTGCCCATGATCACCTGCGCACATCTGCCCATGATCACCTGCGCACATCTGCCCATGATCACCTGCGCACATCTGCCCATGATCACCTGCGCACATCTGCCCATGATCACCTGCGCACATCTGCACATGATCACCTGCGCACATCTGCACATGATCATCGCTATTTTTCTACTTGTATCGCAAAAAATAAAAAACAGAGTCATGAATAAATACCACCAAAAGAAAGCTCTATTTGTATGAACAAAATAATAAAAATTTAATTTGGCTACAGCGTAGCCTAGGGAGGGATGATGGGACATGCAGCCTAGGGAGGGATGATGGGACATGCAGCCTAGGGAGGGATGATGGGACATGCAGCCTAGGGAGGGATGATGGGACATGCAGCCTAGGGAGGGATGATGGGACATGCAGCCTAGGGAGGGATGATGGGACATGCAGCCTAGGGATGGATGATGGGACATGCAGCCTAGGGATGGATGATGGGACATGCAGCCTAGGGAGGGATGATGGGACATGCAGCCTAGGGATGGATGATGGGACATGCAGCCTAGGGAGGGATGATGGGACATGCAGCCTAGGGATGGATGATGGGACATGCAGCCTAGGGATGGATGATGGGACATGCAGTCTCGGGATGATGGGACATGCAGTCTCGGGATGATGGGACATGCAGTCTCGGGATGATGGGACATGCAGTCTCGGGATGATGGGACATGTAGTTTTGAGCAGGGCTGCTGTTAGAAGTCATGGGGCCCCATACATCCTCACCAAGCCTAACAGGCAGCTTCAGCCGCATGAAGAAACCACTCATTAATACAACCAGAAGAATACCTGTGGGAATGGGACCTTTATTTTTTATTTATTGTTTACACTTGTTTTTACATTTTTATTTTATTTTTTAACTTTTTTTTTTTTGAACAGTCCTGTGGGGGTTGGGGAAATATCAGGGGTCTAAACCGACACCTAAATCTCAATTTTGAGACAGAGAAAGATTGAGGACACAGATTCCTCAATCCCGCACTAGCTGCAGACTGAATGAACAGGAAGACCTCTATACAGAGTCTACCTGTTCATTTATAAACTGAAGCATTTGTAAACACAGGGGGGGGGGGATTGGCTCCAGTAACCATGCCCACTCCTGCTGTTCTGGGGCCCCCTGTAGAACTTTTGGGGCCTGGACCCCATACAGGAGGGCACGTGCTACACCCCCCTATCAGTGGCCCTGGTCTTGAGAAGGGGACTAGGTCATGTGACTTGTGATGGTACTAATGGGTGTTTGCTCCCCAGAGCTGAGATAAGGTCTCAGTGTTTTTGGACCTTCTTGAAGCTATTCACATGTTGTCTTCCGTTACATTTATATACAACAATCAAGGGAATTCATAAAGAGTGTGTAAAACTCGCTCGGATTGCAAGGCATAGCGCATTCCTCTCAGCGGTAGCATTTATTAAACAATGATTTCCCCGTCTCCGATAAATAAATCACCACAAGGAGCCAGCGGGGAGGCCGGGAGAACACCACACTGGAGACACTTTGAAGTGAAATATGACAGAGCGCCCAGGGCCTCCTGTATAAAATCGCACTGATTGATGATAGCGGGCCCGGGGACGTCGCGGGCCTAGACAAATAACACTGAGAAATGGACTCCTTGGGATTTTATAAGACGAGTACACAGAACAGAATGAGAAATCTATTTTCCCCTGAAGCAGGCTGTTCCTGTTAATGTTAGAAAGAAACTAACAAGGATCTGGTCTGCCGGGCCCGGGTCTAGAAGTCTAGAAATGTCTGCAATGCTTTTATAGGTTGAAAGGACATTCAAAGCCAAAACTTACTTTTTTAATGAAGGGATAAACCAGATAGTCTGGGTCTTGCCGCCTGTGTCCTATTAGGGAAATTTCCCTTCACTGTGAACCTCAGAGATGCAATAGGAAGTGAGAGGAAATCTCTTCAAAGAGGCGATCATTTGCCCCTCACCTCCTGTTGCGGTGACAACTGTAAAAATGTGGATTTTCCATCACATGACAGTGGTCACCAATGGTTCCCCTTTACATGACAGTGGTCACCAACGGTTCCCCATCACATGACAGTGGTCACCAATGGTTCCCCATCACATGACAGTGGTCACCAATGGTTCCCAACACATGACAGTGGTCACCAACGGTTCCCCATCACATGACAGTGGTCAGCAATGGTTCCCCATCACATGACAGTGGTCAGCAATGGTTTCCCATCACATGACAGTGGTCACCAACGGTTCCCCATCACATGACAGTGGTCACCAACGGTTCCCCATCACATGACAGTGGTCACCAACAGTTCCCCATCACATGACAGTGGTCACCAACGGTTCCCCATCACATGACAGTGGTCACCAACGGTTCCCCATCACATGACAGTGGTCACCAACGGTTCCCCATCACATGACAGTGGTCACCAACGGTTCCCCATCACATGACAGTGGTCACCAACGGTTCCCCATCACATGACAGTGGTCACCAACGGTTCCCCATCACATGACAGTGGTCACCAACGGTTCCCCATCACATGACAGTGGTCACCAAAGGTTCCCCATCACATGACAGTGGTCACCAAAGGTTCCCCATCACAAGAAAGTGGTCACCAATGGTTCCCCATCACAAGAAATTGGTCACCAATGGTTCCCATCACATGACAGTGGTCACCAATGGTTCCCATCACATGACAGTGGTCAGGGAAATATTTCAACGAGGGCATCTGTGTTCCCATCCCATGACAATGGCCACCAATGGTCACATGACAATGGCCACCAATGGTTCCCATCACATGACAGTGGTCAGCAATGATTCCCATCACATGACAGTGGTCACCAACGGTTCCCATCACATGACAGTGGTCACCAACGGTTCCCCATCACATGACAGTGGTCACCAACGGTTCTCCATCACAAGACAGTGGTCACCAACGGTTCTCCATCACAAGAAAGTGGTCACCAATGGTTCCCCATCACAAGAAAGTGGTCACCAATGGTTCCCCATCACAAGAAAGTGGTCACCAATGGTTCCCCATCACAAGAAAGTGGTCACCAATGGTTCCCAACACATGACAATGGTCACATGGCAACCAAGACCAGGATGAATCAGGGGAAATATTTCAACAAGGGCATCTGTGTTCCCATCCCATGACAATGGCCACCAATGGTCACATGACAATGGTCACCAAGACTAGGATGAATCTCTCAACAACCGAGATTGCAAATCTCCACAAAGATCCAAAATGTTACAGTTGTAACAAAAATAGGAAGTAAGGGGAAATATTTCAACGAGGGCATCTGTGTTCCCATCCCATGACAGTGGCCACCAATGGTCACATGACAATGGTCACCAAGACAAGGATGAATCTCGCACCAAACCAGGATGCATATCTCCACAAAGATAAATTTTTTTTTTACAGTTGTAAAAGAATAGAGTTAAGGGGAAATATTTCAATGTGAGGGCACCTGATTTCCCATCACATGACAAAAGTCACATGGCAATGGTCACCAAATCTCTCAAAGACACAAAATTTCCACAAAGATCCAAAATGTTATAGTTGTAATGAGAATAGGAAGTCGAGGGAAATCTTTCAATGAGGGCATCTGTTTAGGAAGGGATTTCCTCTCTCAGTTTGGAGAGATTTCCTACCACTTCCTGTTGTGTTTCCAGGAAAGGGGGGAATCTCTACAAGGAAACACAGCAACAAAATGAATAATAGACATTGGTTTTAATTCTTCCCTACTCCATCAAACACTAAATATACACCAGCTTTTCTCAACGGAGGAGAAGGGTGTGATATCAAGGGGCCCCCTTATTTTAAGAAGGGCTTCCAGATTTCAATAATCCCCCTCCCTCATTGTCCTTCGAGACCCCCACATCCACCAGGCTAAGGACATGGTGGCAAGGTGCCTTTCCAGGGCTCTCCCACCCAAGTTGAGGGCATGTGGCCTGGCATGGTTCAGGCTCCTTTCTTCTTGGATAAGAGTTTGGTATGGATTTTGGGAGGGGACGCCCACTCCGTTTTTTCCCCCCTTAGAATCCATACCAGGTCCTCATCAAAAAAAAAAAAAAAAAAGGTCTAGTGTGGATTCTGGGGGACCACGTGTCGTTTGTTTTTTAAATTTTAGACTTATGTATCTCCAGATTATTGCATACTTTCGTGATTGAAAAAAGGTTAAAGTGGTTGTAAAGGTTCCTGTTTAAAAAATAACAAACTTATTATACTTACCTCCACTGTGCAGTTGGTTTTGCACAGAGTGGCCCCGATCCTCCTCTTCTGGGGTCCCACGGTGGCTCTCTCGGGTTCTTCCACCCGCATTAGATAAACCCCTCTGGGAAGCTCTCTACCGAGGGGTTTACCTTGCGGGCGCGCTCCTGTGTCATACACTCGGCGGCCATAGTCGAGTGCATGACTTGGCCCCGCCCCCGCGTCACTGGATTTGATTGACAGCAGCGGGAGCCAATGGATGCGCTGCTATCAATCTATCCAATGAAGAGCCGAGAAGCCGCGGAGAGAGCGACGCGGGATCGCGCCCACGGAAATTTCGGGACTCAGATAAGTAAAACGGGGGGGCGGACACTGCAAGGTTGTGTTTTTTGCACGTCAGAATTGCATACAGATGATCGGAACTTCCCATAAGAACTTTTCCGGTTGGAAAAATAGAGAACCAGCTCTCAAATTTTTGAGGTCGGAAATTCCGACAGAAAAAGTCCGATGGAGCCTACACACGGTCGGAATTTCCGACCAAAAGCTCACATCAAACTTACTGAAGGCGGCCCTGGGAAGAGGTAAGAAGTCCGTGCACCCCCCCGCTCAACCAATTTGATCGGTCGGCGGATCCCCCCACGCTCAACAAGTAGGTTGCAACCCCCCCCCCCCCCCCGCTCAACAGCTTCGATAGGTCGGTCGGCGGATCCAGTCCCCCCCACAACAACTATGATTGGTCGGCGGCAACAACCCACGGCCCCCGCTTCTCTGCTCCTGGGGGCCCCTTCGATTATTAAGCCCAGGGGCCCCCACCACCCCAAGTCCTGCCCTGCCCATATGAGATAGTCTCCCCAATAGGAGCTGGTCACATGACAAGCCGGGTTTTCTTCCTCACTTCCTTCCCCAGCGGTGGGCAGTCCTCAAAAATGGAAAGAACAGTGCCGCTTTCTGCATCTTTACAATAAGGCAGGGGTCTCCAAACATTCTAAACAAAGGGCCGGTTTATTGTCCTTCAGACTCTTGGAGGGCCAGACTTTGGCCAGCGGGGGGTTTAAATTTTCCTGGCATCAGTGGGACTAAACATAGTATTTGGGGGAGAAATAGTGCCCCATCATTGGTATCATAGGGAGGAATAGTGCCCCGTTAGTGGTTTCAGTGGGAGAAATGGTGCACCACTGTCAGAATAGCGTCTTGTATCAGTGGGAGGGATACTGCCCCAAGGGCTGGATAAAGGCTTTTGGTCCATTAAAGTCGTGTATTGGAAAAAAAGCAAAATGCGCCCGGAATATGCAACCTGCATAGGTGTGAACCAGGCCTTGACAGTCCTGTACTCAAAGTATGTCCTCAGTCTTCTGAAGTATGCTGAGAGACCGAGGACATCTAGTGGAATAAAATGATTACTACCAGAGAGAAGGTGAATATTTCAGCCAATGCTGTTCTAAAAGGCACCAAGAGGACTCCTCTTTTATACTAATTTGTCATTATTGATGTAAAAAATGTAGGCGCAGTCAAAAGCTTTCTCCTGATATCACATTTGACTTCAATGACTATTTGCAATAAAAGTAGCCTTAGTATACCTGAAATTCCCTTGTGATAACACTACAGTGCTTTATAAATTATTTTGAATTTTTACACCGGAATTGGTTCTTATTGGGTAACAGAAAAAGTAAAAAAATATTTAAACAATTTAAATCCGCTCTATAAACACCAAAATCTGCCGGATGACAATAATGTGAAATGGCTGCAAGATTACACGGACTTCTTTGCCATCTGGTGGACAAATCTGGTATTACATCATGCTAACAAACGGAAAATAAATAAATAAAAGCCAATTGCAGCCTCACTATGCCCATCAATTGCCGCCACTGTGCCCATCAAACGCCGCCACTGTGCCATGCCAAACGCAGCCATTGTGTCATGCCATCAAACGCAGCCACTGTGCCATGCCATCAATTGTCGCCACTGTGCCATGCCAAACACAGCCACTGTGCCATGCCAAACACAGCCACTGTGCCCATCAATTGTCGCCACTGTGCCATCAATTGTCGCCACTGGGCCATGCTAAACGCAGCCACTTTGCCCCTAAAATGCCACCAGATTTCCCACCCGGCGCTTACCTTTCTCAGTCAGCCATCCTCGGATCCTCCTCCATGATCCCTCGATGTAGCCCCACCCTCGATGTCGCTTCAGCCAATCAGGTTACCGGTAACCAGATCTGGTGAACCTGATTGGCTGAGACGCGTGTCAGTGTTAACCAGGGGATGCACACCCCGTGCGTCGCCTGGTTGACTATCTGGAAGCCGATTACAGTCCTTAGAAATACCATACAGCCATTGCCAGCCATGTAAACAAGAAGTTGCTTCAAAGAGGCTGCAGGAGATCAGTGCCAATGGGATGTAGAAAATGATTAAAAAATAAATAAAAAGATTTTATAAAAAAAAAAAAATTATAAAAAAAAAAGAAAGAAGAGTAGTTGTGTAGGGCAGTGGTCCCCAACCTTTTTGGCACATGGACCGGCTACGTGGAAGAAAATTGTGCCAAGGCCCAGTTGGGGGGTGTCACCTGCCACAAGATTCAGAATTTCACTTGCCATGCTGCCTGCCACTGCATTGGTGGCAGCACTGGTCCATTTAGCACAGAGGGGTGCCCAGTGAAGGCAGGAGAGCGGTGAGAGATGATGTCATCTCTCTGCTCCCTGCCATATCTCCGACAATGAGGCTGACAGGGCGGGAGAGCAGCGATGCAGGAGGCGGAGAAAGATGATGTCATCTCTCTGCTCCCTGCCATATCTCCGACATTGAGGCTGACAGGGTGGGAAAGCAGCGAGGCGGAGAAAGATGATGTCCTCTCTGCTTGCCCGCTCGCTTTGGTCTTCCCCCGGGCTCTCTCATGCCGCCCGCCCCGGCTGCAGAAAGGCCACGGCCTGGGTGTTGACGACCCCTGATGTAAGGGACACGGTGCTTTGGCAAACCAAACGCTACAAAACGAAAGAAAACTCACATAAGATAGTTTCCTGTAGACCGAGACATTAACCACTTGCCTACTGGGCACGTTTACCCCCTTTCTGCCCAGGCCAATTTTCCGCTTTTAGCACTGTCACACTTTGAATGACAATTGCGTGGTCATGCTCCACTGTACACATAAAATTTGTATCTTTTTTTTTCACACAAATAGAGTTTTTTTTTTTTTGGTGATATCTACCGTATTTATCGGGGTATTGCGCGCTCCGGCGTATAGCGCGCACCCCTAAAGTGGACCCACATTCCTGTGGAAAAAAGATTTTTGGTGTCTTGCGCGGCGGCCTCGTCGGGTCCGTCTGCGGCTTCGGGTGTCCTCTTCGTCGGGTCCGGCGTCCTCCCCGCTCGTCTCCCGCTTTCCCGTGCCGAGTTTGAATACTGCGCCGGCATATACCGAGCGCAGTACACTCGTGTATAGTCAGGCAGGCTCGGCTACTCTCACGCTCAAGTCCTGTACGTCCAGGATGTGAGCGTGAGAGGAGCCGAGCCTGCCCGACTATACACGAATGTACTGCACTCGGTATATGCCGGCGCAGTACACTCGTGTATAGTCGGGCAAGGTCGGCTCCTCTCGCGCTCACGTCCTGTACGTCCAGGACGTGAGCGCGAGAGGAGCCGAGACTGCCGGTCTATACACGAGTGTACTGCGCTCGGTATATGCCGGCGCAGTATTCAAACTCGGCGCGGGAAAGCGGGTATCGGCGTATATCGCGCACCCACGATTTTGCCCTGATTTTCAGGGCAAAAAAGTGCGCGGTATACGCCGATAAATACGGTAATCACCACTGGGTATTTTATTTTTTGCTAAAGAAATAAATAAAAAAAAAAATTAAGTTAGGAAAAAAAAATATATCAGAGTTTGTTATAAAATTTTGCAAGCAGGTAATTTTTCTCCTTCACTGATGTACGCTGATGGGCGTCACTTATGGGCACAGATGAGGCACCGTTGGTAGGTCTGGCACTCATAGGCAGCACTGGGTACTGCTGGGACTGCACTGATAATCAGTGAAGATGTCCCTTTCCGATGCCGATAACCGGTTCGTGTTTACATAAGGATCAGCTGGGATTGGACAAAGTAGATCATGTGGTAAAGAGCCGACGAGATTGGCTTTTTAAGCCCAATCAGTGATCAGCTGTGTCTTAACCACTTCAATACCAGGCACTTTCACCCCTTCCTGCCCAGGACAATTTTCAGCTTTCAGCGCTGTCGCATTTTGAATGACATGCATGCAACACTGTTGAAATTTTAGGAAAACAAAAAAATACATATATATATATATATATATATTTATTTTTGTTTGTCATAAAATTTTGTTTTCTCCTTCACTGCTATGAGGAGGCACTGATATGTAGAATTGATGGGCATCGATAGGCGGCACTGACAGGCAGCACTGATGGACACTAATGGGCAGCACTGATGATGAGGTACTGACAGGTGTTACTGCTGGGCACAGTGATGGGCACTGAGAGACTGACAGCTATTGGGCACTGATTGGCACATCCGATGGGGGCTGTGCTAATAATCAATGTACTGATTATCAGCACAGACACCCCCCCCCCCCAAACGGCTCTCCCTGTCAGCACGAACCAAGGAATGTTGCTTATCGGCACTTCCTGGTTCACACGATGATCAGCTGTGATTGGTCACAGCGGATCACGTGGCAAGAAGCCTCTGTCAGAGGCTCCTTACCACTAAGGATGAGCTCCGGCGTCTTCGCACAGAACACGTGCAGAGCCCGCCAGGAAGTCGGCACCCGCGCTGCGCTAATCACAGCCAGGCAGACATTGTCCGATGCTCGGCTGCAGAGATCGTGAAATGTCTGCCTGGCTGTGATTAGCGCAGCGCGGGTGCCGACTTCCTGGTGGGCTCTGCACGTGTTCTATGCGAACGCGCCGGAGCTCATCCTTACCACGATTAGAGATGCGGGCGGGCGCGCGCCGGCATGTTATCCTGCTGGACGTCATATGACACCCAATCAGGAAAACAGAACCACTTCTCAGCCGTTAATCTGCTATTGGTCGGGCGGGAAGTGGTTATCGCTCGCAGAGCACGCTGTGGCAGGCATGATCACAGGAGGGCATCATACATACCTCACAACTTTTCAACTTCAGAATGAGGGACAAATGGGCATACCCCCCAAACGAAGTTGTTGATGTTGAGCGGGAGGGGGGGTCCGCAGATCAGAGTTGTTGAGCGGGGGGGTGGATCAAAGTTGTTTCGCGGGATTTACTGCGAATCACGGAAGTCGCGGAGGGGAAAATAGCAGTGCTCGCGGGACCGCTGGATTTATCGCGGATCGCAGGACTTTCCCACGAAATCCGGGACGGTTGGGAGGTATGCATCATATTACACCCTACTGGACAACCGTGACCAAGTATCATTTTGTGATGCTAAGTAATTTGTATGGAATTTGTTAATGATATCAAGAAAAACAGTAAAATAGACCCCCTGCAGCCAGTAACAATAGATCCCCCTAACAACAATGGACCACCCACAACAAACCCCCCCCCCCCCAGCAACAATATACTCCCGGCAGCATCAACAGATCTCCACACAGCCAGCATTAAGAGACTCTCTGGCTGCCATCAACAATAGACCCCCCCCCCAACAGTAGATCTCTTTCAGCAACAACTGACCCCCAGCAACATAAGACCCCCCCCAGCAACAATAGGTCCCCCACCAGCAACAATAGACCCCCCTGCAAAAATAGATCCCCAGCAGTGAGCATCAACACTCTGCAGCACATCCCAGCACCCCTTGCCATTACATAAAATCAGTCCAGGAGGTGCCGGAACTGCGTTCCCCCGCGTTCCCGCTGAAAAAAAGCCCTGGTGAGGATGAACTTGACTGCAGCTGACTCCGGGTGGAACCCCCCAGCTCACACTTACGCCAGGCTCCGATATAGTCAGAAAGACAAGCCAAGGGTCGGGGTAACAAGCAGACAGGGATGGTCAGGGTAACACACCAAAGATGGCGCACAGACTCACACTCTGCAGGAGCCACACAGAGGAGCCTAACCACACTCAGGCAAGGCTGGCTTGCCGTGCACGGTGTTAAATAGTGTTTCCTGTAAGAGGCTTGGGTGGAGCCATGCTGAGAGAAGATTACTTAAACATGCAGGTGAGAGAAGACAGTCACTACGCTCAGCTGATACACAGAGCAGCGGTAAGCAGACAGGGCATGGAACATTACTGCATAGTCATTACAGTGGGTATCTTGATTAAGGGCCTGTATCTGGGAGGGATCTGACAACTAATAATGTCATGGCTTTTTGTTGAAGAATGTGGGGTGAGTCATTGGTCCTAGCGATGACATGGCTCTGCGCTGGCTGTGATGTCATAGAGACTCTTATTTTGGTTGTCCTGCTCTTTGCACCAAACACTCAGCCAGATCACACGGCCAAGATGATGTGAAACTCTATAGTGGAATATCTGCATTTAATTGGCTGGTTATATGAAAAACCCAGCCTGTGCATGAGACCATGTGGTTGCCATCATCCCTTGAAAATTGTGAAACCTCTAGGGTTGGGATTATGTGGGCAACATAAATAATAAAATGTATATATTTATTATTTAATATATATATATATATATATATATATATATATATATATATATATATATATATATACAAAATAGTAGAAAAATTCATGACAATATAAAATCACATCTACAAAAAAAAAAGATTCTCAGTTTAGGCCGATATGTAGTCTATATATTTTTGGTAAAAAAAATCAATAAGTGTATATTGATTAGTTTGCGCAAAAGTTAGTGTTTACAAAAAAGGGGAAGTTTTATATTATTTATTATTATTATTATTATTGATATTTTTATTTATTTTTTATATATATTAGTAATGGCGGCGATCTGATTTTTATTTGGACTGCGACATTATGGCGAACACTTTTGACACATTTTTGGGACCATTGACATATATACAGCGTTCAGTGCTATAAAAATGCACCGATTACTGTGTACAATAGGTCACGGTGCTACAGGTATTTGATATGTGAAAACTTGGAAAAATGATTTAACCACTTCCCGCCCGGTCCATATACAATTGACGTCCGGGAAGTGGTTGTGAAATCCTGACTGGACGTCTGTTGACTTCCTGCAGGATTTCATGGGGGCGTGCGCCCGTGGGGGCGAGCAGCGCGGCGATCGGTGGTGCGGGGTGTCAGTCTGACACACTGCATCTCCGATCTCGGTAAAGAGCGTCTGGCGGAGGCTCTTTACCACGTGATCAGCCGTGTCCAATCACAGCTGATCACGATGTAAACAGGAAGAGCCGTTGATGGCTCTTCCTCACTCGCGTCTGACAGATGCGAGTAGAGGAGAGCCGATCGGCGGCTCTCCTGACAGGGGGGGTTCGTGCTGATTGTTTATCAGCACAGCCCCCCCTCGGATGCCCACACTGAACCACCAGGGAAGGGGGCAGTAAAAAATACAAATAAATGAGAGCTGCCAATCGGTGCCCACAAATGGGCACTGACTGGCAACATGGGCACAAGTGATGCCCAGCAATGCCATCAGTGTCCCTCAGTGCCACCCCTCAGTGCCAGGGCTGCCATCAGGGGGTTACAGGCAGTACACCTGTAAGGGGCCCGGAGGTCCCCAGAGGCCCACAGGGCCCCAGATGGCAACCCTCCACTTTTTTTTTATTTTTATATATATATGTTTTTATTAAAGGGCCATTTTTTTTTATATATATATATTTTAATAAAGGGCCCTGAGGTTCCCCCCTTTTTTTTTCTAAAAAAAAATAAATATATATTTTATTTCTTCTTTTTTTTTTTTTTTTATATATATATTTTTTTTTTATTAAAGGGCTCAGAGGTCCCCAGGGCCCCATGTGGTAAACCCCTTTATAATTTTTTATATATTTTTATTAAAGGGCCCAGAGGTCCCCAAGGCCCCGGATGGCTACCCCCCTTTTTTCATATATATTTCTTTATTACTACTTTTTTTTTGTAAAGGGCCCCCCCCGCTTCTCAATTCGCGGCAGCCCCCTGCTTCTCAATTTCAGGCAGCAGCACCCCCCCCCCCCCTGGTTCTCTGCTCCAGGGGGCCCATGTCTGAAGCTGTGTAAGGGGCCCCATAATTTCTGATGGCGGCCCTGCTCAGTGCCACCCATCAGTGCCGCCTATGAGTGTCCCATCAGTGCCCAAAAAAATTGTTTGGGTACAGTGTAGCATGACCGCGCAATTGTCATTCAAAGTGCGGCAGCGCTGAAAGCTGAAAATTGGCCTGGGCAGGAAGGTGCGTAAGTGCCCGGTATGGAAGTGGTTAAAAATCATATTGCATAACTGCACTACAATGCATGATCTTTGTTGCAACATCATTGCAGCTATTACCATTTTTTTTTTTTTACTTGTGAAATAAAAACTCCTAGTGAATACTTGGGATTTACCTTGGGTAAGGTTGGACATGCTGGTTCCGGGGCAGTGACTTAATAGGTAGTGAAGTCAGCATCAGGAAGAACAGACATTGAACCTGCAAAAATTCCTTGGAAATCCCATTTGCTGACATACATGCACTTTTTTTTTTTCCATTCAATAACTGACACTTCTAAAAACACCTGTACTGAGGGAAATGGTTAGATGTTCCCCTCTGCTCAACTTCCCCAACTAGTCCCGCAGTTCTCGGCTCCTGTCCTCGGGACCTACTATGTATTCCCTTGGGGAGAGGCAGACTAGAGATCTGCAATCACTGAGCAGCAAATGATCTCACCTGTGATGGATTTCAGTTATCCTGCAAACCTGGCCTGTTAGTGGGCCCTGAGGACGGGAGTTGAGGACGGCAGATCTAGTCCTTTGTAAATCGTACATCTGGAACAATCACCTGGCAAGTGAAGTCAATGAAAAGTCAATCTGCCCAATTGTTCCCGTTCAATGACTAGGAAAGTACTAAAGTCTCTGAACCACCATGACAGCCAGGCAACGAGCATTTTCTAAAGTAGGGGGCCGCCAAGCTTTCTAAACAAAGGGCCAGTTTAGATTGGATGAATCCGGGAGGATTCCGAAATCTCTATTGTGATCAACAAATAAAAGCGTATACAGCACAGCGAGCACGGGAGATACAAATATCAATGCCTTTCACACAGAGAACAATGTCTGATCATTGGGGGGGGGGGGGACTAGGGCCAATGGGATATAAACCATGCACTATCATTCAGGTGTGAGCAGGAGGACTAGTGCCACATTGTTGTATCGGTTGGAAGAATAGTGCCACTTAATGGGGAGTGATTGGGGGGAGAGAAAAAGGGTACAACAATGTTTTTACCACCTGCCCCCAGCCGCGACCTTAAAGAGTAGTTTCCCTTTAAGACAGGCTCCTGCCCCCCGTGGAGCCATCCATGCACTCAGCCCCCCCCATGGAGTCATCCATGCACTCAGCCCCCCCCATGGAGTCATCCATGCACTCAGCCCCCCCCATGGAGTCATCCATGCACTCAGCCCCCCCCATGGAGTCATCCATGCACTCAGCCCCCCCCATGGAGTCATCCATGCACTCAGCCCCCCCCATGGAGTCATCCATGCACTCAGCCCCCCCCATGGAGTCATCCATGCACTCAGCCCCCCCCATGGAGTCATCCATGCACTCAGCCCCCCCCATGGAGTCATCCATGCACTCAGCCCCCCCCATGGAGTCATCCAGGCACTCAGCCCCCCCCATGGAGTCATCCATGCACTCAGCCCCCCCCATGGAGTCATCCATGCACTCTGCCCCCCCATGCAGTCATCCATGCACTCAGCCCCCCCCCTGCAGTCATCCATGCACTCTGCCCCCCCCATGCAGTCATCCATGCACTCAGCCCCCCCCCCTGCAGTCATCCATGCACTCAGCCCCCCCCCATGGAGTCATCCATGCACTCAGGCCCCCCCCCATGGAGTCATCCATGCACTCAGCCCCCCCCCTGCAGTCATCCATGCACTCAGCCCCCTCCCCATGGAGTCATCCATGCACTCTGCCCCCTCCCCATGGAGTCATCCATGCACTCAGCCCCCTCCCCATGGAGTCATCCATGCACTCAGCCCCCTCCCCCTGGAGTCATCCATGCACTCAGCCCCCTCCCCCTGGAGTCATCCATGCACTCAGCCCCCCCCCCCCTGGAGTCATCCATGCACTCAGCCCCCCCCCCCCTGGAGTCATCCATGCACTCTGCCCCCTCCCCATGGAGTCATCCATGCACTCTGCCCCCTCCCCATGGAGTCATCCATGCACTCTGCCCCCTCCCCATGGAGTCATCCATGCACTCTGCCCCCCCCTGCAGTCATCCATGCACTCTGCCCCCCCTGCAGTCATCCATGCACTCTGCCCCCCCCCTGCAGTCATCCATGCACTCTGCCCCCCCCCTGCAGTCATCCATGCACTCTGCCCCCCCCCTGCAGTCATCCATGCACTCTGCCCCCCCCCCCCCTGCAGTCATCCATGCACTCTGCCCCCCCTGCAGTCATCCATGCACTCTGCCCCCCCTGCAGTCATCCATGCACTCTGCCCCCCCCTGCAGTCATCCATGCACTCTGCCCCCCCCTGCAGTCATCCATGCACTCTGCCCCCCCCCTGCAGTCATCCATGCACTCTGCCCCCCCCTGCAGTCATCCATGCACTCTGCCCCCCCTGCAGTCATCCATGCACTCTGCCCCCCCCTGCAGTCATCCATGCACTCTGCCCCCCCCCTGCAGTCATCCATGCACTCTGCCCCCCCCCTGCAGTCATCCATGCACTCTGCCCCCCCCCCTGCAGTCATCCATGCACTCTGGCCCCCCCCCTGCAGTCATCCATGCACTCTGCCCCCCCCCTGCAGTCATCCATGCACTCTGCCCCCCCCCTGCAGTCATCCATGCACTCTGGCCCCCCCCCCTGCAGTCATCCATGCACTCTGCCCCCCCCCCTGCAGTCATCCATGCACTCTGCCCCCCCCCCTGCAGTCATCCATGCACTCTGCCCCCCCCCCGCAGTCATCCATGCACTCTGCCCCCCCCCCGCAGTCATCCATGCACTCTGCCCCCCCCCCCGCAGTCATCCATGCACTCTGCCCCCCCCCCCCCGCAGTCATCCATGCACTCTGCCCCCCCCCGCAGTCATCCATGCACTCTGCCCCCCCTGCAGTCATCCATGCACTCTGCCCCCCCCCTGCAGTCATCCATGCACTCTGCCCCCCCCTGCAGTCATCCATGCACTCTGCCCCCCCCCCTGCAGTCATCCATGCACTCTGCCCCCCCCCGCAGTCATCCATGCACTCTGCCCCCCCCCATGGAGTCATCCATGCACTCTGCCCCCCCCCCATGGAGTCATCCATGCACTCTGCCCCCCCCCCTGGAGTCATCCATGCACTCTGCCCCCCCCCCATGGAGTCATCCATGCACTCTGCCCCCCCCCCATGGAGCCATCCATGCACTCTGCCCCCCCCCCCATGGAGCCATCCATGCACTCTGCCCCCCCCCCCATGGAGTCATCCATGCACTCTGCCCCCCCCCCGGAGTCATCCATGCACTCTGCGCCCCCCCCCCCGGAGTCATCCATGCACTCTGCCCCCCCCCCGAGTCATCCATGCACTCTGCCCCCCCCCACCCCAGAGTCATCCATGCACTCTGCCCCCCCCCGGAGTCATCCATGCACTCTGCGCCCCCCCCCCCCGGAGTCATCCATGCCCTCTGCCCCCCCCCCCCGGAGTCATCCATGCACTCTGCGCCCCCCCCCCCCGAGTCATCCATGCACTCTGCCCCCCCCCCGAGTCATCCATGCACTCTGCCCCCCCCCCGGAGTCATCCATGCACTCTGCCCCCCCCCTGCAGTCATCCATGCACTCTGCCCCCCCCCTTGCAGTCATCCATGCACTCTGCCCCCCCCCTTGCAGTCATCCATGCACTCTGCCCCCCCCTTGCAGTCATCCATGCACTCTGCCCCCCCTTGCAGTCATCCATGCACTCTGCCCCCCCCTTGCAGTCATCCATGCACTCTGCCCCCCCCTTGCAGTCATCCATGCACTCTGCCCCCCCCCTGCAGTCATCCATGCACTCTGCCCCCCCCCCCTGCAGTCATCCATGCACTCTGCCCCCCCCCTGCAGTCATCCATGCACTCTGCCCCCCCCCCCCTGCAGTCATCCATGCACTCTGCCCCCCCCCCTGCAGTCATCCATGCACTCTGCCCCCCCCCCCTGCAGTCATCCATGCACTCTGCCCCCCCCCCCTGCAGTCATCCATGCACTCTGCCCCCCCCCTGCAGTCATCCATGCACTCTGCCCCCCCCCCCTGCAGTCATCCATGCACTCTGCCCCCCCCCCATGCAGTCATCCATGCACTCTGCCCCCCCCATGCAGTCATCCATGCACTCTGCCCCCCCCCCATGCAGTCATCCATGCACTCTGCCCCCCCCCCCCATGCAGTCATCCATGCACTCTGCCACTCCCCCCAGGGATCAGAAATTCATCTTGCATATCATGCATTTTAATGATCGGAAACCTATTACGAATACTCCGTATATCTGTGAGCATAATAGATGAAAAGCAGACTGCGTTTACATTTCAGTTGCATTTACGGGGAAATTGGAGACAGCGGAGCGTTTACATAAAGCGACTAATCAGATTTATTTCTGCATCGCCGAATGAAAAACGCGGCTTGAATAATTCAGAGAAAAACTCAGAAAACGGCGGGGAAAGGGGGGGGACGTAAATCCTGAATAGAACATCTTCTGTCTGATTTCCTGCATCTAACGGGTTAAGGAGGGAAGGCGTCCCTTTCACACGGCGTGTCCCAGAATGCCCTTCTTCTGGCTTTCCCCCAAAATCCGGGTCTGGCTGCCCTCCCAGATCCTCTCGCCCCCCCCTCTCTCTCGCGCTCCCCCCCTCGCTCTTCATTTTGCAGTCTGTGCGGCTCTAGACTCGGTCACTGTGAGTATTGTGTCTGCAAGGCCTAAGGTGGGGGGCTTACAATCGATCGGGTGACCCCCCCCCCCCAAAAATAATTGCAGATCTCGCCAGAAGAGTTGGGGCTTCGGGGGTTAACTTATTAAGGTGATATTTTGCCGCTGCGACAGTGAAGACGAGGCCTCCCCCTTTTCCCATAGCCAGACCACCAATCCCTGCATAGAAGACCCCCCTTGTCTGGAATATAGAGAGGCTTCTGCAAAGCCAAGGCTCCCGCGTTTCGTCAGCGGACATCAAATAACAGATTTTTTTTTGTGTGTTTTTGTCACTTTTTCCGAATTGTATTAACACTTATTGCTGCTTCCTTTGAAAAACAAGACTAAAAACAAGCCTCCGCTAGGCGCTGTCCCAAAGAGCTGACGCTCTAATTTTTAATGGGAGAAAGTTGCAGTGCAGGTCTCGGCAGGGGACGTCTCGTCCTTTCTCGGGCACCCAGAGGTCAGAGCAATGCAGGGTTATACTGCCGGTGCCAATCTGCAAAACTGGCACAGACGCCGTGCTCAGGGGGCAGGGGGGGGTAGAGCCTACTGG
The DNA here is from genome assembly GCF_905171775.1 of Rana temporaria. Classification (NCBI taxonomy): domain Eukaryota; kingdom Metazoa; phylum Chordata; class Amphibia; order Anura; family Ranidae; genus Rana; species Rana temporaria. Next base: position 12,703,402 of record NC_053500.1, read on the forward strand.
GAACAGCTGATGGGAAGAGATAATTATTCCCATGCTGCGGGCGCCAAGTTCACGTCCCCAAACTCAACGGCAGGTGATGCAGGGAGGAGCGGCGGCGCTGAACAAGGAACACCATGTCTTTGTGCCAGTCACCAACTAAATCCCAATAGTAGGGGGTTTGATATATTGTAGCCAGAGACTGGTAGCCAGAGACTGGTAGCCAGAGACTGGTAGCCAGTGCCGGGACGGGGGTCACCTGGAGCCCCTAGAACAGGGATCTTAAAACTACGGCCCTCCAGTTGTTCAGGAACTACAATTCCCATCATGCCTAGTCATGTCTGTGAATGTCAGAAGTTTACAATGCCTCATGGGACGTGTAGTTCTGCAACAGCTGGAGGGCCGTAGTTTGAGGATGCCTGCCCTAGGGCAAGAGTCTCAAACTGACAGCCCTCCAGCTGTTTGCGAAACTACAAGTCCCATGAGGCATTGCAAGGCTGACGGTTACAAGCATGACCCCCAACAGGCAGGGGCATGATGGGACTTGTAGTTTCACAACAGCTGAAGGGCTGCCAGTTTGAGACCCCTGCGCCTCGGGGCGAACGTGCCAAATTGTTAGCAAAAATCTCCCCCCCCCCCTCTACCATATCACCTCTACCGCGAACCCCCCCAAATCAACCCTCCTAGTATAAATCCTCTTCTCCCATCCCCCTCCCAACACGAATTACCCCTAAATCACCAATCCTAGCACACGCCCCCCCCCCCCAAATCAACCCTCCTAGTACATATCCTCTTCTCCCATCCCCCTCCCAACACGAATTACCCCTAAATCACCAATCCTAGCACATGCCCCCCCAAATCAACCCTCCTAGTATAAATCCTCTTCTCCCATCCCCCTCCCAACACAAATTGCCCCTAAATCACCAATCCTAGCACACGCCCCCCCCCCCCACCAAATCAACCCTCCTAGTATAAATCCTCTTCACCCATCCCCCTCCCAACACAAATTACCCCTAAATCACCAATCCTAGCACACGCCCCCCATCAAATCAACCCTCCTAGTACAAATTCTCTTCTAGAATTACTGGAACTACATTTCCCGTGATGCACTGTAGAGTGCATGAGCATCATGGGAAATGTAGTTCCAAAATATGTGGTGTGCCAAGGTTCGCCATCACTGCCCTAGGGCATACAACCTTGAGGCTTTAGAAACACTTTAAACTGATAGACAAGGCATCACCTATGGAGCTTTTTGGGTACACTTAGGCCCAGATTCTCAAAGGACTTACGACGGCGCAGCGCCATGTACGCCGTCGTAAGTCCTAATCTGACCCGTCGTATCTATGCGCCTGATTCTTAGAATCAGTTACGTATAGATATCCATTAGATCCTACGGCGTAAGTCTCTTACGCCGTCGGATCTAAACTGCATTTTTTTTTGGACCGATAGGTGGTGCTTCCGTCGAATTCCCGAACGAACGCGCGGCCGACGCAGTAAAGTTACAACGTTTACGTTAGGCTTTTCCCGGCGTAAAGTTGCCCCTGCTATATTAGGCGCAGCCAATGTTAAGTATGGCCGTCGTTCCCACGTCAAAATTTAAAAAAGTTGCGTCGTTTGCGTACGTCGTCCGTGAATGGGGCTGGACGCCATTTACGTTCACGTCGAAACCAATGACGTCCTTGTGGCGTACTTTGGAGCAATGCACACTGGGAAATCCGCCGTTCCGCAAAAACGTCAATCACGTCGGGTCACAGTAGTTTTACATAAAACACGCCCCCTGATACAAATTTGAATTAGGCGGGCTTACGCCAGCCGATTTACGCTACGCCGCCGCAACTTACGGAGCAAGTGCTTTGCGAATACAGCACTTGCCCGTCTAAGTTGCGGCGGCGTAACGTAAATCGGATACGATACGCCGCTGGATGTGAATCTGGGCCTAAATTTTTTTTTTTGCAATTTCACGGGTGTGCACAATTTTACGTTTTTACACGTTTGGCATCTATAGTTTTATTTTCGATACAACCCCATCTTTTATACTTTATACCAAAATTGGGTACCAATATTGTGTTTCCAATAAAATAAATTTTCGTGTATTTTTCCTAAAAATATGCTCTTGATAAAAAGCTACGCAAATAACATGCAGCATAAAAATTACAACTACATTTTATTCTCCAGAGCCGCAGCTTTCAGAAAATATATACTTTTTTTTCCATGTATGAGACCCTTTGTGATGGTCTGTCCTCCTCCTTTGCAGATGTTGTCAGTTCTTGCACAGAGGTCGCCCCTTTTGGCCAAGTTGAGGTTGCTGGGAGCTGCCAGCGCACGCGCGGCCCACAGCCACGAGAGCTCAGGTAAGTGTAATGTACATTGCGTGTGTGGCATGCAATGTAATGACATAAGTGATGAGAGTCGAGGTTCACATGGGCTAAAATGAAATGAGAGTCACAGAATGAGGTAAGGAGGAATCTGACAACTCAAGTGAATCGATATATAAGACGTGAAGGTCAATGGATCAAAACAAGGAAAAGGACACCACAGGAGGCGAGGATCAATATTTCTAGGACGGAGGACAAGGTGACATGAAGATGAAGTCACCTTGAAGATGAATACGGAATGAGGTTAGGACTTCCTATATGCTACAGAATCCAGATTGCAATTGTATAAAGCAGGGGTCTCCAAACTGCGGCACGAGGGCCAGATGTGGCCCTTTGCTAGCCTTTATGCGGCCCTTGGGGCACTATTCCTCCAACTGATATGAGGCACTTATTCTTCCACTGACACCAACAAGGGGGCACTATTTCCTCTACTGATATCAATGATGGGATGCTATTCCTCCTACTGATAGTGGCCCTACTCCTCCTCCTACTGACCACCAACCCTGAGGCCACATTTGTTCCTGGTGCTAGGCCCGGGACATTTTCTCCACCCACTGGCCACAAACCGGCCCTTTCTAAAGTCTGAAGGATAATAAAGTGGCCCTTTGTTTGAAAAGTTTGGAGACCCCTGGTATAAAGGTACTCCAGTACTGATGAAGCGCACTAGTTGAAATACGTTTTCTGGGTTATAGTTCTAGGGAGTGGAGTTCTCCTGTAATTGTTAGTACATATTTCCAAGGCAAAACTCTTGAGGTCAACCCAAGAAAATTAAATTTCCCCCCATGTTAAATTTTGATTTGTTTTGGAGGTTTTGGGCACCTTGGCATATTTATAAAGTGGTGAATTTGACATCCACCAAATATGAAGCTTCCAGGTGCATATAAATCGGTGCTCCTCAACCACTGGGCAATGGCCCACTGCTGGACAAAAGCTTCTCTTCTCCTGGGGTTCCAGCCAGCTGATAATTCCCTAACCTACCATAGTGCCTCCCATCTCCCATAGTGCCACCAACCACCCATCTCCCATAGTGCCACCAACCTCCCATAATTGCCCACAGTGCACGTCAACCCCCACAGTGCCTGCAGGCTCCATGAGAGCCCTCAGCCCCTAAAGTGGCTCTCTGGTTCCCCTTCAGTTGTAGTTCCACTAACCCAGGGGTCTATAAACTTTCTAAACAAAGGGACAGTTTACTGTCCTTCATATTTAAGGGGGGGGGGGGGGGCAGACTGTGGCCATTGGAAGTTGAATAAATCTGGATGTCAGTGGGATTAAGCAATTGTCCTATCTTTGGTGTCAGTGGGAGGAATAGCATCCCATTGTTGGTGTCATTGGGAGGCATTGTGCCCTATCATTGGTGTCATTGGGAGGCATTGTGCCCCATCGTTTGTAATTGGGAAGAAAATGGTGTCCCAAGAGCCAGCTAAAAGCAAGCAAAGGGCCACATCCAGCCCCCGGGCTGCAGTTTGGAGACCATTGCACTAACCTATCAGTGCCTCTCATATAAAATAGTGCCCCCAACCTCCCATAACTGCCTGCAGTGCCCCTCAACCACCCACAGTGCTCCAATTCCCACTGAGAGCCCTAGGCCCCTACAGTGCCTCCCTTTCGGGTCTCCAGTCAACTGCAATTTCACTAACCTACCACAGTGCCTCAGGTTCAACAGTGTTCCTAACCTCCCACAATTGCCTGCAGTGTCCCCCCAAAAGCCATGACAGCCTTCAGACTCCACAGTGCCCCCAACCTCCCACAGTGCCTCCTAACCTACTGCAGTGCTTTTAGATCCCCATAATGTCCCTAACATCCAACAGCATCGAACAGTACCTCCCAATATCCCACAGTACTGGTGTAGTGTCAGTTTGCTGCCTATCCTATAATGCTGCGGAAGTCACGTGGCGGCCAACTCCGCATGCGCGATGCGTTCCAAACGCAAGTGCGATGCGTTCCAATGGATTTTCGACAGTACACACCAGCGAAGCCGTCATTCAGGGCGACATGTACTTAGAGGAAAGTGGCCAGCCGGCCTCACGTCCTCGGTTCGCTCGGACAGCTCGCTCGACCTCCTGGCTCTTTTTTTTAACATCCTCCAATCCACTGGATCGCATTTGCGTTTGGAACGCATCGCTCATGCGCAGTTGGCCGCCACGTGACTTCCGGAGCAATCTAGGATAGGCAGCAAACTGTGACAATACACCGGCAATAAACTTCAAGCCCCTTACCTCCCACTCTGTCACCCAGACTCCCACAGTGCCCACAAGCCTGCTCTAGAGCCTCAAGAGACCCCATAGTGCCTCCAACATTTAGAAGTGTCCCACAGTACCTCCTACTCCCCAGACTCCCTCAGATGCCCCTGTAAAGCTCTCGGGCTCCTGGAGAGACGCCCCCAGAAAACCCTAGTCTGCTAACCTCATCCAGAATCCCTGCCACAGTGATGCCCATAAGTCTGCATTAGAACCTCAAGAGTCTCCCATAGTGCCTCCAACATTTAACAATGTCCCACAGTGCCCGCCACCCTCCTGCAGAGACCAAACCACTAGAAACCTCTTCCTGCATGATCCACTATCCCAGTGGTCCTCAAGTACCCACGACGGGCCATGCTTTCAGGTTTTCCTTTGCACGGCTGCTTTAAATCAATATCAATGACCTGGTATTGATAAGAGCTATTTTATCTAAGGGAAGTTCCTAAAACTCGGCCTGTTGGGGGTAGTTGAGGACTACGGTTGAGAACCATTGCACTATCCAACTCTTATGATAATGGGCTCGTGTTCAACTAATTCGTATTACTCAATATCAGAATTGTATTTTGTTATAAAGATCTCTGCACTGTTAAATATGCTTCATTGAAACAAACCGTTAACAAGAATGCTTTAGAATTAATGAGGGAAATATACAATGAGCGCAAGAAAACTCCCTAAAAATACCAGACGTAAAAAAACCATAACAACCGAACAGAAGAGAGTCCAACGGTGGGGAATTCCAAGGTCACTACATGTATGGAAAGGAAACTGAAATAAAAGCTTTGGACCTGCTTCCCTCTCAACCTTTTAACCGTGGTAGTAAATAACCCCCCTGGCTTGTGTGGTTTCTTGGGGATTCCAGCAGTAGAATGGCCCCGGAAATAATTTCAAGCAGAATCCCTGACGCCATAAATTTCCTATGGAGATTATCCACCCAAATCTTCCTATATTTGTCGCATCTGTTTATCTGCAGCCCTCCTTTCTCTACAGCCTTCTAAAGCACAGTATTTCTGAGCTCAGAAGGCAGCGGGTGGGGATCCAAAGTCACCCATTACACAGCTGAGTGTAATCTGAGACCTGACTGCAGCATAGGGACATATCCCCTCTACTGTCTCACAGGGAAATGTGCACAGCTGAGGCTGTCAATCCCTTGCTGTGAAGCTGTCAGAAGTAACTCGTGCAGATAAAGGAAGAAGAAAGCAGCCAAAAATCACACTAGGTGCTATTTATTGAAAGAACACACTAAAGAACATTGGTCTCCCAACTGTGGCCCTGCGGCCCTTTGCTTGACTTTATCTGGCCCTCGGGGCATTATTTCTTCAACGCCAATAACAGGGCATTATTTCTTTATCGACACCAATAACGGGGAACTATTCCTCCCACTAACACCCACAATGGGTCCCCATTCTTCCACTGAGTCTTATGATGGAGCATTATTCCTTCCATTGACCCCAATGATGTGGTGCAATTCCTCCCAATAATGGGGCATCATATCTCCCACTGACTCCAATGATGGGGGAACTATTCCTCCCACTGACTCTAATGATGGGGGGGGGGGACTATTCCTCCCACTGACTCTAATGATGGGGGGGGGGGAACTATTCCTCCCACTGACTCCAATGATGGGGGGGGGGGGAACTATTCCTCCCACTGACTCCAATGATGGGGGGGGGGAACTATTCCTCCCACTGACTCCAATGATGGGGGGGGGGAACTATTCCTCCCACTGACTCCAATGATGGGGGGGGGGGAACTATTCCTCCCACTGACTCCAATGATGGGGGGGGGGGGAACTATTCCTCCCACTGACTCCAATGATGGGGGGGGGGGGGAACTATTCCTCCCACTGACTCCAATGATGGGGGGGGGGGGGAACTATTCCTCCCACTGACTCCAATGATGGGGGGGGGGAACTATTCCTCCCACTGACTCCAATGATGGGGGGGGGGGGAACTATTCCTCCCACTGACTCCAATGATGGGGGGGGGGGAACTAGTCCTCCCACTGACTCCAGTGATGGGGGGGGGGGGGGAACTAGTCCTCCCACTGACTCCAATGATTGGGGGGGAACTAGTCCTCCCACTGACTCCAATGATTGGGGGGGGGGGAAACTAGTCCTCCCACTGACTCCAATGATTGGGGGGGGGGGGGAACTAGTCCTCCCACTGACTCCAATGATTGGGGGGGGGAACTAGTCCTCCCACTGACTCCAATGATTGGGGGGGGGGGGGAACTAGTCCTCTCTGCAACACCAATGATGGAGCATTGTTTACTTTTACAATTTCATCCACTGAAACCAACAATGAAGCTTAATCCCTCCCCCACACACTGAGCCCAATGAAGGGGCACAATTATTTCCAATGACACCAACAGTGGGACACAATTCCCCCAATGACATCAGCAATATGGCACAATGCTTCACAATGGCACCAAAGATGGGGCATTGTTTTCTCCCAATGGCCACAATCTAACCCCCCTAAAGCCTGAACACCAGTATAATGGCCCTTTGTTTAGAAACTTTGATGATCTTTGATACAGAAGGACGTGGTTTGTCCATTTTTTATTTTAGGCTTCCACCACTGAGGTTTGCAACCAGTTTAATGTGAAAATCTGATGTAAGAAACCCCACAAATGGCTTTTTTGGGCACTTTGATTACGCTGGTCCTATCATTAAAGTATATAAGATTATTACACAAAAAGGTTAACGGAATGTTTTCTCTCTGGACAGATGCTGCACCATATTACACAAGGCCAGTATATCATGACCATCGCGCCTTACCTTTACCCGACATCCCATTCCATGAGTCGCTGAGCACGCAGGAAGTGTCCCTTAAAGAAAAGGAAAAGGGACCCTGGAAGCAGCTGAGCCAAGAAGAAAAGATTTCACGTAATGTACCACAATCATTTATACATTCAAAAAATGTACGCACAAACACAGAATTTAAATGCAGAATGTGAAAAACAATTGAAATATCTGTTAAGGCAATGCTGCCGTCTCGCCTCCTCCTTGGCAAGATTCCATTTACCATCAGGCCTCGGACAGGAAGTTGGGGGGGGGGGGGGGGGGGGGGGGGAAGAACATGGATGGTACCAAAAAATCGAGCAATTCTAGCCTGGAGGCCGTCAAGCTCCAGCCCTCCCCTGCCCAACAGAATTTAGATTAGAAGGGGGTTGAAGTAAAAATTGCAATACTATACACCCTATTGTACCCTATATAACTATTGCATATATGTATTAATTTGTAAATCCCTATAATTAGCTAGTCTGAGTATGCGAGGCCTAATGATGTTGGCTATGAAGACAGCCACATATGCTAGTAAACAATATCTTATTTATTTCCCAAGAAAATAAAAATATCGCATACAACAGCAGATTTCTTTAGAGCCTATAACAATAATAAAACCATACATATACTAAAGTCCTCTAGGTAGAATCCTTGATGGCTGAGCTCAGATGTTAAGAGGGCTCTCTGTTTCAAACAATCCTATTTAAAGAACCTTAGTCGTAACTCAAACTCCCCCCCATTGCCAACCCCCTTTGCTTCTGGACCAATCATAGTGTTCACAATCCTCAATAGATTATATTACTGACTGTCCTGCCATACTTGGCCTCTGGGGGGCAGTATTGCCCATATCATCTCCAATAGCTTGCTGGTCTTTGATCGTTGCTATTACTTATGTTGGCAGTTACACTTCCTTTGAAGCTTGTTTGCAGAGGGGCTAATCACGGAATCTCGCAGACAGATTGGGGCCACTAGTATGTAAATTTAGAGGCTTAACTGGCTACAATCCAACCTGAGGGGGAAGGTCCAACCTGACCGTTGGGAATGAAAACAGATGTGCAGAAAATCCAGAAATTATATTAATGCATGTTGCATTCCAACAGGGGTAGAGCAGCACTTTGAGCCAATCAGAACTTTTTTTATAAAAGTGGAGCACAGGAATAGGGACCTTCATTATCCAATCACAGGCTAAGATGGAGTTTGGACCATGTTCTATTAACAGCATTGCAGTTTGGTGGGAGGGCCAGGAGGTGGCTAAGCTATTATAAGTAAACTGAAGGGTAGTTTTGTTAAGCAGAACTGTTTGCCCAAAGATCAGCTTTAACAATCCATCAAGGCTTAAATTCTTATGGTTTTCTTCCTCTTTCATGCAGTTTATCGGATACAATTCAACAAGACGTACGCAGAGATTAATAAGCCGAGCAATGAATGGAAGAGTGTAATCGGTGGCGTTTTCTTTTTCTTCGGCATCACAGCTCTTATCGTCTGGTGGCAGAGAGTTCATGGTGCGTACCATGGTAGAGGCTACTTACCCAATCATCGATAGAACGTATTGGTATTAGACGTTAAGCTTTCAGTAGCCAAAAGTTTGACTAAGACCTCATGTACATTGCTGCTGGTAAACACGGACGTTTAAGAGCAGTTGGGTGTTTTTTTCAGCTGCCCCTGAACCATCCTCTAACTTATCTGTCCATGTACACAAGGTTTTCTTTTCTAGTTCTTTCTAGGCAGTTGTATTTGGAAGCGTGAAGGCGCTGGCTTCTCAGCTCATTCATTGGTTGATGGCAGCACAGCCATTGGCTCCCGCTGCTGTCAATCAAATCAATGATGCGGCGTGCCGGGGCCGAGTGATAGTCAGTGGCTATAGCCACCGGCTGTATCATGGGTGCGCGCCCGCAAGCTAACCCCCTTGGGAGAGAGCTTCCCATGAAGGGGGTTAGCTGATGCAGGGAGGACTAGAGACAGCTGCCGAGGGACCCCAGAAGACGAGGATCGGGGCCACTCTGTGCAAAATGAGCTGCACAGTGGAGGTAAGTATGACATGTATGTTGCTTAAAAAAAAAAAAAAACTTTTAGTGTCCTTTAAGAGGCAAGCCCTCCAGTTTCAAGTCATTGAAGTGAGGAAGGGAGATGGCTATCAGTTCTATATGGTCAAAGGCTTTTGAACGCCTGACCATCACATCTATTATATGGCCAAAATAACTGAGTTTTAAGTTTGTCAAAGCCCAACTCCAGGCAAAAAAATGTGATAATGTCAGGAACAGTCCACCACACAAGACCGCTAGACAGCAGGGGGACAGGAGCCTACTGAAAGCAAAACGTCACTGCATGAATCTATCTATGGGGATTAGAGAGTGACAGGAGAGGGGGGGGGGGTGGCGCTCCTGCGCCCTTATAGATGCACCGCCACTGGTAAGATGTCAATTGGACTTTAAGTAGCTATCATGCCACCCTGGACACTGGAAGCTCTGACATTCATGGTTACCCAACAGCTTTACCACTTGGTCACCAAGTTTCTAGCTGCCGAAGTCCGACCTCTTTACTTGCATTCTTTTAACAGGCCAGGGACTCGCAAATGATTAAGGAGGATAAACTGGATGAGCAATATTTATATTGATATAATTTAAGGTTCTCTTTAGGCTACCTACGCTTTCAACCATTTCCTAATTTTCATTTCCTTCCTTCTCTGCTATAAGTGTTTCCTGAACTCCCGCATACCCTCGAGGACGACTGGAAGGCCATGCAGGCTCAAAGAATGTTGGACATGCGTGTGGGACCCATACAAGGTTTCTCCTCCAACTGGGACTATGAGAAGAAAGAATGGAAGAAGTGAGAAGAGGGCGAGGAGGAGATGGGTTATAGGACCGAGCACAAGTTTAGTATTTATGCACAATGTGTTAGTGTACCATTTCACCAGGAACACGCAATTAAACTGTCAATGAATTTACCTTATTTGTTGTGTGTCCTCAATTGGAACACTTTCCGGTTTCCATAACGGCATGGGTTTTGGCTTTTAGGCCGCGTACACACGATCAGTCCATCCGATGAGAATGGTCCGAAGGACCGTTGTCATCGGTTAACCGATGAAGCTGTCTGATGTGCCTACACACCATAGGTTAAATAACCGATCGTGTCCGAACGCGGTGACGTAAAACACGACGACGTGCTGAAAAAAATGAAGTTCAATGCTTCCAAGCATGCGTCGACTTGATTCTGAGCATGCGCGGGTTTTTAACCGATGCTTTTGCATACTAACGATCGGTTTTGACCTATTGGTTAGGCGTCCATCGGTTACATTTTAAAGCAAGTTCTTATTTTTTTTGACCGAAGGTTAACTGACCGATGGGGCCCACACACGATCGGTTTGGACCGATGAAAACGGTCCTTCAGTCCGTTTTCATCGGTTTTGACCGATCGTGTGTACGCAGCCTAAGAACACTTTTTAGCTACTGTTCTATATAAGTACACTAGACATTTGAAGGCTATCGAGTGGTGTTTTCTAGCCAGCTGCACAGGTAGGTTATTGGCCATTGGATAAAAAAAATATTATCTCACTTGTGTCCTTGAAGTGAGGTAGAAAACACCCCGGAACATCTTAAAGGGGTTGTAAAGGTTTAGCTATTTAAAAAAAAAAAGTCGTTCTTGCCTCCGCTGTGCAATTAGTTTTGCACAGAGTGGCCCACGATCGTCCTCTTCTGGGGTCCCACGGCGGCTCCTCCCTGCAAGAGCTAACCCTCTCTGGGAATCTCTCTCCCGAGGGGGTTAGCTTGCGGGCGCGCTCCCGTGCCATACAATCGGTGTCTAAACCCGCCGATTGTATGACTCAGCCCCGGCGGCCGAGTCATTGGATTTGATTGACGGCAGCGGGCACCAATGGCTGCGCTGCTATCAATCTACCCAATGAAGAGCCGACATGACCTGAGGGGAAAACGTGGAATCGCGCCCACGGAGATTCGGGGCTCAGGTAAGTAAAACGGGGGCTTGGGGTTGCCGGTGACGGCAAGGTGTTTTTCACTTTAATACATAGGATGCATTAAGGTGAAAAAACACGAAGGTTTACAACCACTTTAACGACCAGGGCCATTTTCTAGACCGCATTTCTGATACCATTACTGGGCATTAATAAGACATCCCCACAAACTTTTGGGCTTGGTGCACAGGCTTCAGCAGCTTATAGCTTGCATTGCTGGCTCAGTGGAAGCGTTTACCAACCTTGATGGGTACATTTCTTAGAAAACATTGGCCTTGTCTGCTTTTCTGCATTTGACACAGTGGAGGGAATTAAAGCTTCTTGCACCATTATAATGGTGTAGGAAACCTATGTAAACTGGACAGAGGTGACAGATATAGATCTAGTCCAGGTCTATCTGCGTCATCCTTTGTATTTCAGAGTGACAAAGAAACTGGCAAGGCTTCCACACCTAAATACAGATTGTGGCAGTTTTCAATATAAAAAACTGCCGCAGATCCTGTTCAGATTGACAGACTGGTTCTGGTGTACAGGTTATGAACTGCCTGTCTGTAACCTGGCAGAAATCCCACATGCCTCTCTGCCTGTGCAGTGAACACAATACACAGGCAGAGCCACATATAGGCAGCTAGGGCTTCTTTCCCTGCTTGTATGCCCCGCTGTTAACTGCAGCAAAGGTCTAACTGCCTTCCGTCCTCACTCTCAGCAGGAATGAACAGAGGCAGCATTGCTAGCAGCTCCAGCTCTACGTGTTAGGTCTGCACACTTTTTGCTAATTAAGAGATATACAGAACTGACAATTTACACAGCGTTTTACATATATATATTAGTCCCTGCCCCCAAGGAGCTTACAATCCAAGGTCCTTAACTCACATTCAAACATATACACTACTAAGCCAATTTAGACAGGAGGCAATTAACCTACCAGCATGTCTTTAGAGTGTGGGAGAAAGCTGAAGGAAACCTACGCAGGCACAGGGAGAACATGAAAATGCCAAGCAAGTTGTGCTGTGGCTGGGATTTGAACCAGTGACCCTAGTGCTGCCAGGTGGAAGTACTAACCACTTTGCTGTCCACTATCTGCTCTATATTTTCAGTTTGCAGGCTCTATGCCTTTGCCACTCTTTGTTAATTCCCCTCAGCATAGTTTGCTGTGACTACCACATTCAATGCCTCAAATGTGCTAAATTTTACAGTGATGTCTAGCGGTCAATCCAAGGGCCCATCACTCTGTTACAAGCCAAGTGCCCTTTTGCCTATGCATTAGGCACCAAAAATTTATTTTATTGGGATTTTATGTGAAAGACCAACACAAAGTGGCACATAATTGTGAAGTGGAAGGAAAATGATAAATGATTTTCTATTTTTTTTTTTACAGATAAATATGTGAAGTGTGGGGGGTACATTTGTATTCAGCCCCCTTTACTCTGATACCCCCAACTAAAATCTAGTGGAACCAATTGCCTTCAGAAGTCACCTAATTAGTAAATAGAGTCCCCCTGTGTGTAATTTGCGAGAAGCCATGTGGGGGACACAGCAAACATGTGGAAGAAGGTGCTCTGGTCAGATGAGACCAAAATTTTACTTTTTGGCGGAAAACGAACACTGCACATCACCCTGAACACACCATCCCCACTGTGAAACATGGTGGTGGCAGAATCATGCTGTGGGGATGCTTTTCTTCTGCAGGGACAGGGAAGCTGGTCAGAGTTGATGGGAAGATGGATGGAGCCAAATACAGGGCAATCTTAGAAGAAAACCTGTTATGCCGTGTACACACGACTGTTTTTCATGACATAAAAAATGCAATTTTTTAAATTGGTCATTAAAAACGATCGTGTGTGGGCTCAAACTTTTTTTCGCAACGTGAAAAATGGGCATTAAAAATTTAGAACATGCTCTAATTTTTCAAGTCGTGAAAAATGGTCGTGTGTACGCTTTAACGACTGGAAAAAAACATGCATGCTCAGAAGCAAGTTGAGGCGGGAGCGCTCGTTCTGGTAAAAGTAGGGTTTGTAATGGAGATCGCACATTCGTCACGCTGGAACAGACTGAAAAGCGCAAATTGTCTCTCACCAAACTTTTACTAACACGAAATCAGCAAAAGCAGCCCAAAGGGTGGCGCCATCCAAATAGAATATCCCCTTTATAGTGCCATTGTACGCCACTGCGCTTTGCTCGAGCATTTTTTTTTCACGATCGTATGTATGTAAGGCAGTCTTGACAGGAATCACGTAGAGAAAAACATCGTTTTTTTCCATGACATTAAAAATGGTCGTGTGTACGCGGCTTTAGAGTCTGCAAAAGACTTGAGACTGGGGTGGGAGTTCACCTTCCAGCAGGACAACGACCCTAAACATACAGCCAGAGCTACATTGGAATGGTTTAGATCGGGGGTCTCCAAACTGCGCCCCTGGCGGCCAGATGTGGCCCTTCGCTTGCTTTTATGCGGCCCTTTGGGGAATGTTTCATCCACGGATACCAACAATGGGACATAATTCTCCCCCCCCACTCACACCAATAAAAGAACACAATTCCTCCAAATTACACCAAAGATGGGGCACTATTCCCCCCCAATGATGGGGTACAATTTCTCCCAATGACACCAATGAGGTGATAATTCTTCCAAGTGATTCCAACAATGGGGCACAATGCCACCCACTGACACCAATGATGGGGCACAGTTTCTCCCAATGACACCAATAATGGGGCACTATTCCTCCCAGTGAAACAAATGACGGGGCATTATTCCTCCCAATGACAGCAATGATGGGGGACAATTTCTTCCAATGACACCAATGATAGGGGACAATTCCTCCAAGTGAGTCCAACAATGTAGTACAATTCCTCACACTGATACCAAAGATGGGGCACAATTTCTCCCAGTTACACCAATGAAGGGGCACTATCCCTCCCAATGAGACAAACAATGGGGCATTATTTTTCTCTCAATGATGATGGGACCTTTTCTACTCCCAATGGCCGCAGTCCAGCCCTCCTAAAATCTGAAGGACAGTAAACCGGCCCTTTGTTTAGAAAGTTTGGAGACCCCTGGTTTAGATCAAAGCATATTCATGTGTTAGAATGGCCCAGTCACAGTCCAGACCTAAATCCCATTGAGAATCTGTGGCAAGACTTGAAAATTGCTGATCACAGACGCTCTCCATCCAATCTGACAGAACTTGAGATATTTTGCAAAGAAGAATGGGCAGAAATGTCCCTCTCTAGATGTGCAAAGCTGGTAGAGACATCCCCAAAACGACTTGCAGCTGTAATTGCAGAGAAGGGCGGTTCTACAAAGTATTGACTCCGGGGGGCGCCATACAAATGCCCCCCCCCCACACTTTTCACATATTTATTTGTAAAAAATATTGAAAACTGTTTGATTTTCTTTCCACTTCACAATTATGTGCCACTTTGTGTTGGTCTATCACATAAAATCCCAATAAAATACGTTTTTGGTTGTAACATAACAAAATGGAAAATTTTCAGGGGGTGTGAATACTTTTTCTGTAAAAAAAAGAAAAGCTAAAAACATGTGAAAACAAGTTATTTTAGGTGTGCTGCACTGGGAGGGGTAACTTTCAGGATCAAATGACTACGTAAACATATGTAGAGTGTATGTAAAGAAAGATGAAATGGAGACCAGTGATGACTCTGCTTAGTAATGGTGACCACATGCCCGTCGTTATATTTAGAGCCCAGACATTGCACTGTGTATCCCTGCCAATCACACAATCTATAACTGTTATACACCACATGGGAGTGGGCTATTGGAAACCTTCATTCAAAGGTCTTTGCACCTCTACAGAAAACCGAGACATCTATTCATATATAGGTAGATTCAGTAAGAGTTAGGCCGGCTTATCAGTAGATAAGCCGACCTAACTCGGAATCTACGCCGACTTATGTTTAAGCGTATGCTCAAACAGAGATACGCTTAAACATATCTAAGATACGACGGCTTGCGCCGTCCTATCTTAGATTGCAATAGTTTGGATGGCCGCTAGGTGGCGCTTCCATTGCGGTCGGCGTAGAATATGTAAATGAGGAGATACGCCGATTCACGAACGTACGCCCGGCCGACGCAGTACTTTTACGCCGTTTGAGTAAGAGGCCGCGTAAAGTTAGAGCTAGGCCCTATTGGAATAGTAATGTCAAGTATGGCCGCCGTTCCCGCGTCGAAATTCGAATTTTTTACGTCGTTTGCGTAAGTCGTCCGTGAATCGGGATTTACGTCCACGTCAAAATCAATAGGCCCGTGCGTCGTACTTAGCCGCAATGCGCACTGGGAAATGTAGGCGCCCGGCGCATGCGCAGTAAGTAATAAACGTAAAAAACGTGAGGTTAAGCCTCATTAGCATAAAACACGCCCCCCTCAAACACATTTAAATTAGGCGCCCTTACGCCCGCCGATTCAGGCTACGCCGACGTAACTTAGCAGGTAAGTACATTATGAATTATGTACTTGCCTCGCTAACTTACGGCGGCGTAGCTTAAATTCCTTAAGCTACGCCGCCGCAAAGTTACGCAAACGTACCTGAATCTACCTAATAAACTTTACTTCATTGTAGGAAAGTGCGACATCACAATGACAACAAATCAGTCATGTATTGGAAAGTGGAACTCTTGTGTCCCCCATCTTTACTTTTAAGTGTAAAGTGTATGTAAATCCCCAAAATATTGTATTCCTCAGTAGCAATAAAGTATAAAAAAAAAAACACTATATGTGCTCCACATTCCTTTACATAATCAGATATTACCTTGTAGAAGTGGCATAATCCCTGTTCTGTGCAGACTGTAGAGCTGTGGGAGGGGTCCAGAAGGTCCTCCCACTATAGAAAACTACAGGAGGGGGCGGCGACAAGACCAGCCACCCTGCACAAGGAGAGAGAGCAGCAATGAGCGGTCTTTATTACAGGAAGTAAATTGTCACACTGGATTACTGCACAGATCTGGAAGAAATACACAAAGCATAGAAGGATCAGAGTAAGAATATACAATTTGTATTTCGACGATATTTGATATCCTGTGGTTCAGCTTAACTGCTTGCCGCCCAGGGGTGTATATAGGTTTTGTGCCACCCTAGGCCTGGTGAAACTCGCGCACCTCCTACTTTATATATGATGCACCGCTTCCTTTTTAAGACCCGCCCTGTCATTTTCATGGGATGAGGACAGGGGGACAGGATGGGATGAGGACAGGGGGACAGGGTGGGATGGGGACAGGGTCGGATGAGGACAGGGGGACGGGATGGGATGAGGACAGGGGGACAGGGTGGGATGGGGACAGGATGGGATGAGGACAGGGGGACGGGATGGGATGAGGACAGGGGGACGGGATGGGATGAGGACAGGGGGACAGGATGGGATGAGGACAGGATGGGATGAGGACAGGGGGACAGGATGGGATGAGGACAGGATGGGATGAGGACAGGGGGACAGTGTGGGATGAGGACAGGGGGACAGGATGGGATGAGCACAGGGGGACAGGATGGGATGAGCACAGGATGGGATGGGATTTTGCCGCCCCCCGCAAAGTGCCGCCCTAGGCCTGGGCCTTGTTGGCCTAGGCCCTAATACATCACTGTTGCCGCCCCAGTGGTGTAGTTAGGTTTTGTGCTGCCCTAGGCCTGACAAAACTCGTACACCCCCTAATTTAAATATGACCCACCGCTTCCCTGTCAAGGCCACACCCGCCCTGACATTTTCCAGTGGGGACACAAGTTCTGAGGACCTTGGGGGGGCAGGAGAGTCCCTTAATTTGCAGGGATTTACTCTGACTTCCTGTTTTGCTATGGAGCCCGCCGGCTGACTTTTTAACAGTTTTTAGCTTCCCGACAAGGCATCCGTCTCTCTAGCTGAGAACCCAGGTGGGAGGTCCACTGTTATGATAGGGCAGTCAAAACTAGAAGCGACGCACAGTCTCCCCCCTCCCAGTTGCGGAACGCCGCCCACACAACAACCCATTGGTTGGGGTCTGCCGCCCTAGCCTCCTCCATGTGTATGGGCTGTCCCTCCCAGTATTATTATACCGGCAGTAGTGTGGCCGCTTTATGGGGGTACTAGGCTGATTTGCCTCCAGGCCCAGTCCGCCCCAAGAGTGGCGCTACGCTAAAAGTGTAGCACAAGCCACAGGGACTCTTTTCGTGCTGCCCCCCTGCAAAGTGCTGCCCTGGGCCGTGTGGGCCTAGGCCAAGATACAGCATTGTGCCGCCCGCTCACCGCCAAATAACGGGGGCGCGAAGCGTGGTGACTGCTGCTAGGGAGCTCGGCAACCCCAATCTCTGTAAAGAGCCGCGGCTCTTTAACCATGTGATCGGCTGTGTCCAATCACAGGCGGTCACATCTAAACACGGAAATGCCGGTATTTGGCTCTCATCGCTTCACACTGACAGAGTGTGTGGCAAGGAGAGCCGATCAGCGGCATCTCCTCGCAGGGGTCATCGAGACATGTAATCAGCTTGCGGTGGGGTCACCCGAGCCGAGCTGCAGCTCTCTGTGTCCATTCAGACACAAAGCTGTAGTTTGGCCCTGCCCCTCTCTCTCCTGATTGGCTATCTGACTTTGATTGACAGCAGTGGGAGCCAATGGTGTCTCAATCAGGCCGGAGAGTCCCGGATGGGGACTTTTACTTTCAATGATAATGGTAAAGAGAGGGAATCTCCGTAACGGGGGCACAGAAAGTAATAAAAAAAAATGAAAGGTGTTCTTATTCCTCTCTATCCTGTCCAAAACCGCTTGCCTCATGTAGATATACGTCGGCAGAATGGCATGGGCAGGCAAAGCAACGTGTATATATATATATATATATATATATATATATATATATATATATATATAGCAGGCGCGTGCCACGATCTCCGCGATCGGGTCACGGAACGGCAGAGCGCGTGCCACCATCTCCGCGATCGGGTCACGGAACGGCAGAACTCGATGTCCGCCGTTAAAAGTCAGCAGCTACAAAAATTGCAGCTTCTGACTTTTAATATATGGACACTTACCTGTCCAGGGCGCCCCCAATGTTGGCAGCCAAAGCCGATCTGTCCGTCGGCTCTCTGGGTGCCAAATGTGACACCAGAGGGGGGGGGGGGATTCCAAAAAGCGGAAGTTCCATTTTTTGGTGGAACTCCACTTTAAGCCTCGTACGCACGATTGGATTTTCCCATGGGAATTGTGTGTTGACAGCCTATTGGCGGAAAATCTCATTTGTATGCTCCATCGGACAATTGTCAGTCCAAAGTACAAATGTGCATTGCCCGGAAGCAATGCTCAACATAACACATTAGCAGAAGGTGCCCAAAGGGTGGCGCTAAAGAGCTGTAAAAACACGTAGTACGTCACTACATTCGTGTTTGCTGGCCGACAATTGTGTGGCATTTGTATGCAGAACAAAAGTCCTATGCTTTGTCTGCGGAAAATCCGATCGTGTGTACACGGCTTTAGTCCGTAGGGTTCAATATTGACCTCACAAATGCTCTTCTGGAAGAATGGTCAAACCTTCCCAAAGACACCCTCCTAAACCTTGTGGACGGCCTTCCCAGAAGAGTTGAAGCTGTTATAGCGGCAAAGGGTGGGGCCAACCCAATATTGGACCCTACGGACTAAGACTGGGATGCCATTAAAGTTCATGTGTGTGTAAAGGCAGGCGTCCCAATACTTTTGAAAATATAGTGTGTGTATATATATATATATATATATATATATATATATATATTTATTAGGTTAAAAAATCATTTGGTGTTTGTCTCAGAGGAAGAAGGAAATCCACTGAATGCTGGTGGGATCGGAAGACAGTAAAAATAAAGTGACTCAGCCCAATGACTCATTATGGTATGCAGTGCAAACACTGAAGAATGGAGGCACCCGTGTGAAATATTTGTAAAATAAGGATATTACTCATCCGCCATGGGCTTGATGGATTGCAAAAGACAACCCCAGACATGTCCTTCAGATATGCAGCACATGATGAGCCACCCAATCGTTACCCCATTGGGCTGGAAAGGCAGCCCAATGCGGGTATGCGCGTGCTGACGCTGTTTTGCGTCACAGAAACAATTATCCCCCCTTTGCATTCAAAACATGACCCTTTCCAGTGAATTACCATTGAAAAAAAACGGATTTGGCTGTAAAAAATTTGGTGGGACCACCCTTCGTCTTCAAACCAGCATCAGCTCTTACTCTCGCACAAAGTTCGGGATTTTGTAGGATTAGTCAGGTGTATGATTAACCAGTTATACCAAGCAGGTCCTAATGATCAACAATTTCATACATAGGTTGAAACACAAGCGTTAAACGAAAACAAACAACTCTGTAGGAGAAAACTGGGTGAGGAACAGCCAAACTCTGCTACTAAAGTGAGGTTGTGGAAGACAACTTGATGTCATAGGTCATACACCATGGCAAGACTGAGCACAGAAACAAGACATGAGGTAGTCATACTGCATCAGCAAGGTCTCTCCTAGGCAAAGATTTCAAAGCAGACCGGGGGTTCAAGATGTGCTGTTCAAGCTCTTTTGAAGAAGCACAAAGAAACAGCCACCATTGAGGAGTGCAGACGCAGTGATCAGGTAATGTTGAGGTCTGTAGACACAGTGGTCAGGTAATGTTGGAGGACTGTAGACGCAGTGGTCAGGTAATGCTGAGGTCTGTAGATGCGGTGATCAGGTAATGCTGAGGTCTGTAGACGTAGTGGTCGGGTAATGCTGAGGTCTGTAGACCCAGTTGTCAGGTACTGTTGGAGGACTGTAGACGCAGTGATCAGGTAATGTTGAGGTCTGTAGACACAGTGGTCAGGTAATGTTGGAGGACTGTAGACGCAATGGTCGGGTAATGTTGAGGTCTGTAGACGCAGTGGTCGGGTAATGTCGAGGTCTGTAGATGCAGCGGTCGGGTAATGTTGAGGTCTGTAGATGCAGTGATCGGGTAATGCTGAGGTCTGTAGGCCCAGGGGTGAGGTAATGTTGAGGTCTGTAGACACAGTGGTCGGGAAATGTTGAGGTCTGTAGACACAGTGGTCGGGTAAGGTTGAGGTCTGTAGGCCCAGTGGTCGGGTAATGCTGAGGTCTGTAGGCCCAGTGGTCGGGTAATGCTGAGGTCTGTAGGCCCAGTGGTCGGGTAAGGTTGAGGTCTGTAGGCACAGTGGTCGGGTAAGGTTGAGGTCTGTAGGCGCAGTGGTCAGGTAAGGTTGAGGTCTGTAGACGCAGTGGTCGGGTAATGTTGAGGTCTGTAGACGCAGTGGTCGGGTAATGTTGGAGGACCGTAGACGCATGCTTACTTCCCTTCCACGTTACATTTCCAGCAATGACATCAGCACAGAACTGGGGGAAGCCAGTGAGACCCAGCTCCCCCCCCCCCCCCATCTACTGTCCAGAGATGTCTGGCCAGAAGTGGTCTTTGTGAAAGAATTGTGACCAAAAAGCCACCATACCTGAGAAGGGGAAACCAGGCTAAGAGACTCAACTATGCAGAAAAACATAGGAACTGGGGTGCAGAATAATGGCAGCAGATTCTCTGGACTAAAGTCAAAATGCAAAATCTTAGGCTGTAGCAGGCAGTAGTTTGTTGGTGAAGAGCTGGAGAGCGGTAACAATGATGAGTGTCTGCAGCCAACTGTGAAGCATGGTGGAGGTTCCTTGCAAGTTTGGGGCTGCATTTCTGCAAATGGAGTTGATCCTCAATGCTGAAACATATAGGCAGATACTTCATCATGTCATACCATCAGTGAGGGGTGTGATTAGCCCCAAACATACAGCCAACGTCATTAAGAACTATTTTCAGTGTAAAGAAGAACAAGGAGTCCTAGAACTGATGGTTTGGTCCCCACAGAGCCCTGATCTCACCGTCATGGAGTCTGTCTGGGATGACATGAAGAGATAGAAGGATTGGAGACAGCCAACATCCACAGAAGGTCTAAACTTAGTTCTCCGAGATGTACATAGAACAACCTACCTGCTGAGTTCCTTCAACAACTGTGTGCAACTCTACCTAGAATCAGGGATCCTCAAACTACGGCCCTTCAGCTGTTGCCTAACCACACATCCCATGAGGCATTGCAAGACTCTGACGTTCACAGACATGACTGGGCATGATGGGAATTGTAGTTCCTGAGGAGGGCCGTAGTTTGAAGACCCCTGACCTAGAAGAACGGAGGCTGGTTTGATGGTGGATCACACCAAATACTGATTAGATTTGGATTTCTCTTCTGTTCATTTACTTCTCGTTAATTGATAAGAAATAAACTATTAACACCTCGATTTCTGAAAGAATTCTTCATTTAACAGCTAATCACAGCGGTCACATAATCACAAACCCCGCCCCACCTCATTGCATCTGAAACCCCTTAAAGGGCCAGGAGGCACCAGTGCCAAGGGGATAAAAAGGGCATCAAAGCTCCTCTACACGCGTTAGCGATGGGTGGCTCTTAAATCTTAGGACAGACACACAAACGCATGGCAGAAACGAAAAAAAAAAAAATATTTATTTTAACAGATTAACGTTCTGCTTTCTGCAGCAGAAAACATCCAAACTCTAAAAGGGGTTTAAAACAGTTAACAACGTTTCTTGATTTGCAGCCACGTGACGGCCTTGCGGTAAGTGTGTGGCCGTGGCTGTAGAACCTTCATGATGCGACACAAAGTCCCTGATCTCCCCTCTCAGGGGGACGGCGGGACCCTTCTTCTTATCTGCGGATGATGTAAGAGGCCAGTAGGATGGCGCCTGCCAGCGTCACCCCCGTCAGGAGCCACCTCCCGAAGCGTTCTTGGCTTCTCCTGGTGTTGGCAGCTGCGTCGTGTCCATATAGAATGACAAACTCTTCCTGTGAAGAGGAAACAAGATTAGGTTAGAATGCACAGCAACGTCCCCCCACCCGCCCAGACTTACACTGTCAGCATCCGGGAGTGACAATCCTATCCCCAGCCATTTATATACAAACTGCAGGCACTCCCCAACACTTCTGACACACCAACATCTTTTTTGTCAAGTTTCCAACAGTCACACATCTTAGTGTTTTATCCAAGCGTTGCAGAACCAGCTATTGACCACTAGAGGGGGCTTACAGTAGAAGTGGGGCTGTACGGGTCAACTGCCCGTTTTGTCTAGGGGTGAGCAGGAAAGCATATACTCACCAGATCCTCTGGAAAATGGCGCTCCCCCACGGTCCAGCAGTGGACCCTTCCTGGTCTATGGAGCCTGCTCTGGCCGTGACGACGTCAGGACCAGTTCACTATTAAAGACTGCGGGGGTGCCAGGTCAGTCTTGTGCTAGGGGGATCAAATAAGTATACAGTGGAACCTCATATTACGAGCATAATCCATTCCAGGAGAATGTAATCCAAAGTACTCGCATATCAAAGAGAGTTTCCCCATAGAAGTCAATGGAAACGAAAATAATGTGTTCTGCTTTGACTTCAATGGCATGCAATACTGCATGTGGCCAGAGGTGGAGGGGGCGCCAGAGAACCTCAAAAACACTCGGAAAGGCACGGGGACAGCCAGGGCTAGTGCAAGGCAACATGTGCGCCAGCGCCGCCCAGGACAGAAAATTGACCATGACAGTCGCCCTCCTTTTAAGCCCCAGCACATAGGGCGACCCGGACAGCAGGGGGATCGGATCGGCGGGCGGGGGGGAAGCAATTACAAAGCAATCAAAAGGGAGAGAGAGGGGTGACAGGCAGCTGCTGGTGCGGACGTTTTTAATAAAATAAATGTTTAAATACAACCCACTCACTCTTCATGTCAGAGCTGTAGGCATGTCAGTCTGTGAAGTCGGCTGTCTCATTCTCACTTCCGATCCACGCTGCTGTTATCACTGAATCACTGGAGGAAGCCGAGTATACAGAGCCGTGGGGAAACTGCAATGTGCTGTCAGCCTGGGATTACTGTGACCAGAGTGGTTCCGGAGCCTTAACCACGCCTCCATCATCAGAGGCTGACAGTTCACATGAGTTTCCCGCGGCTCTGTTTCCTCCAGTGATTCAGTGATAATAGCAGCGTGGATCGGAGGGGAGAACGGGACAGCCGACTTCACAGACACTGACATGGAGAGTGAGTGGGTTGTATTTAAGCATTTATTTTATTAAAAACTTCCGTACCAGCAGCTGCCTGTCACCTCTCTCTCTCCCTTATGTTTGGACTCTGTATTCCCCCTCCTCTGTATTTTCACCCCCCTCCTCCTCTGTATTTTCACCCCCCTCCTCCTCTGTATTTTCACCCCCCTCCTCCTCTGTATTTTCACCCCCCTCCTCCTCTGTATTTTCACCCCCCTCCTCCTCTGTATTTTCACCCCCCTCCTCCTCTGTATTTTCACCCCCCTCCTCCTCCTCCTCTGTATTTCACCCCCCTCCTCCTCCTCCTCCTCCTCTGTATTTTCACCCCTCTCCTCCTCTGTATTTCACCCCCCCTCCTCCTCCTCCTCTGTATTTTCACCCCCCCCTCCTCCTCCTCCTCTGTATTTTCACCCCTCTCCTCCTCCTCCTCCTCCTCCTCCTCTGTATTTAACCCCCCTCTGTATTTTCACCCCCCCTCCTCCTCCTCCTCTGTATTTTCACCCCTCCTCCCCTGTATTTTCACCCCTTCCTCAGTATTGTCCCCCCCCTCCTCCTCCTCTGTATTTTCACCCCTCTCCTCCTCCTCCTCCTCTGTATTTAACCCCCCTCTGTATTTTCACCCCCCCTCCTCCTCCTCCTCTGTATTTTCACCCCCCTCCTCCTCCTCCTCCTCTGTATTTTCACCCCTCCTCCCCTGTATTTTCACCCCTTCCTCAGTATTGTCACCCCCCCTCCTCTGTATTTTCACCCCTTCCTCAGTATTGTCACCCCCCCCCTCCTCCTCTGTATTTTCACCCCTCTCTTCTGTAATTGTCCCCCTCCTCTGTATTTGCACCCTCCTCCTCTGTATTTGCCCCCCACTCCGAACCCCCTGCTGTCCGGACTCCCCTGTGTGCTGGTGCCCCGTGATACCCCCTGTCTGCTGCCATGGGGGTATTGGAAGGAGGGGTCTGTACTGAGGGGGTCTGCACTAAGGGGGATTCTATACTAGTGGGGGATCTGCACTAAAGGTGGGTTGTCTGCACTAAGAGGGGGGGTCTATACTAACGGAGGGTGGTCTGTACTAAGAGGGGGTCTATACTAACGGAGGGTGGTCTGTACTAAGAGGGGGTCTATACTAACGGAGGGTGGTCTGTACTGAGGAAGAGGGGTCTGTTCTTAGTAAGGGGGATCCATATATAATGTATGGTGTGTGTGTGCCGGTGTCAAGAAAGTGATTTATTTGTTCTTTACTCAGTGTTGCGTTAGGGAAGCAAACGCACAGCATTGCGCACGCCGTTTACCAATTTAGACCCTATTAGAGCCTATGGCTCTAATCAGGACGCCCATTAGAGCCGACGGCTCTAATCAGGCGCTTCCAAAACACACCCACCGCTGCAATTCAGATGCCCGGCACCCGACAAGGGGCCGGACACCTGAATAGAAGGCGGCAGCGGGGACCATAGATTCATGCATTGCATGAATCTATCTATTGGTGATAGACAGGTGAAGGAGTGAGGGGCCGGAGCTTCTGAACCCTCTATGGACGCCTCACAGAACCACAATATAATCCCAAACTATTTTATATCTTTCCACCCCCAAAAAAACGTAAAAATAAATCCACCCATTCCCTCGCCTTTGATGGAATGTTCAGCATTACGTAGAATAGCGAACGTAAACAATGAAAGGCGAAAGAACACGGCACTCCCAGCTGATCCCAGGGACATCCGCAGGAGTGTCCCCGCTGGGAGGTGAGCGCTCAGACAATGACATTCTTCACATAGTTTTTCCGACTATTCCATTCCAGTCAGGTCTCAGCCCTAGCAACAGGCGCGGGACGCACACAGGAGGTGAATACCAACTACACTGAAACACCAGCAACCTGCTTACGGATATTCCTACCCACAGAGACAGATTTATAGGGAATGCCAAACCCGTCCCATTGTTTTCTTGTTTACACAATATCACGGCTTGATGCACAGCTTTTTTTTGTGCGTTTAGCAGCGTTAAAAAAAATGCTCCCAACGTTGTGTTTTTAAAAAAGCATTTGGAGGCTTACATGCTCTCCAACCTTTTGGGTGTTCATTCATTTCATTGGCCAGAATACTAATTTATTCTGTATAAACAAAAAACAGTCACTCCCAGCGCTCAGAGGTGCTCCATGAAGGTCCAGTGCTAGAATTATTGCTCTCGCTCCAACGCAAGCCCAAATGTGGGCGGGACTTACATCTGCGTTCGCTTCGGTGCGTTCGCTACCAGGGCGCTTTTTTTTTATTGCTTATTTCACGTTTTTTTTAACACTTAAAAAAATAAAACACCTTTTGATCACTTTTATTTCTATTGTAAGGAATGTAAACATCCCTTGTAATAGGAATAGTGTGCGACAGGTCCTCTTTATGGAGAGATGCGGGGGTCAATAAGACCCCACATCTCTCCTTCAGGCTGGGGAAAATAAAAAAAAAATCACGATCCCATGCTCTCGCTCTAACGCACGTCCATATGTGGGCGGGACTTACATGTGCGTTCTCTACCAGGGAAAAAAGGGAGGGGGCTTAAAAAGTATATTTTTATTTTTTTAATTGCTTGTTTTGCGTTTTTTTTTTACACTTTCTCTTTAAAAAATATGTTGATCTCTTATTTCTATTACAAGGAATGTAAACATCCCTTGTAATAGGAATGGTGTGTGACAGGTCCTCTTTATGCAGAGATGCGGGATCAATAAGACCCCACATCTCTCCTCCAGGCTGAAAAAAAAAAAAAAAAAAAAACGTATATTATATATATATATATATATATATATATATATATATATATATATATATATATATATATATATATAAAAAAAATTACGATCCCATGCTTTCCAGCCGCGATCGCGGCTTTGCTTCAAGCGCGGCCCGGGCGAGATGTCACAATGACGCACCCGGGTCTCCGATGGTCATAGAGACCGAAATCTCTATGATCGTCATCCGGCAGTGGCCTGGTTCTTTCTCTGGGTACCCAATGGCACAGAAGAGCCCGCAGAAGCACTGGAGGGCGGTGGGAGTGTCCCCCTTCCGTCACCTGTAAGTACGATCTAGCAGCTGAGCCAGCATAGCCCCTGGTGTGAAAGGAATGATTTTATAATTTACCGTATATACCCGAATATGAGCCGAGGCCCTAATTTTACCACAAAAAAACTGGGAAACCGTATTGACTCGATTATAAGCCAAGGGTGAGAATGCAGCAGCTACTGCAAGCAGAAAAGAGGGTCAACAATGCCCATTGCAGCTTCACTGTGCCCATTCTCAGCCTCAGTGTACCTGTATTCTTGACAGGCTGCGGGCATCCATTTTTCAAAAGTCGCGGCTTCCTCCTGGTCCGTTCCTTCCGTGATAGTCAGTTAACCTGTCGGGTCGCGGGCATCCATTTTTCAAAAGTCGCGGCATCCTCCTGGTCCGTGATGGGCATTTGACACTGTGGTCGGCTACCGCCTATCACGGAGGCCCTCTCATCCTTGGACTCAGTTTCCCAACAGACACTGTGTTCAGTGTTCCGCCAATCACGGAGCTTCTTTCATCCTCGGACAAGAGGACGTCCGCGATTGTCGGAACACTGAACACAGTGTCTGCCGGGAAAGTCCGAGGATGAGAGGACCTCCGTGATAGGCGGTAGCAGTGTCAAACGCCCATCACGGACCAGGGGGAAGCCACAACTTTTGAAAAATGGACGCACGCGACCCGACAGGTACACTGACTCGAGTATAAGCCAAGGGGGCTGATTTCAGCCCAAAAAAAAGGCTGAAAATCTCGGCTTATACTCCAGTATATACGGTAAATAGCAGTTTTTACATGAACCTCTGCAGTTGCCGAGGGCAACACAGTCATATCATCACAATAAAAGAAGCTGGGGACAGGCAGACGACTTTGCTGAACACACACAGCACTGCACGCCCTCCATCCTTCCAACCACATACGGGGGACACCACCAAGCGATCTGCAAGGGACTTTTCCCCCACACATTCATCACGGACTGTCCCACTAAATCAACAGAACGCCAAATTGTTTTATTAGTGCTCAAGAGGAAATCACCCGCCTCTGCTCGGGAAATTCGCCTGTAAATAATTACCTTTGAAAGCATTATGTTACAAGTGTTTGATAAGAAAAATCTCTGTTGATCCTGCCAGAAATCTTGTCAGCTGATAATGCTTGCGCTGCATTGTTATTAGTTATAATGTTCCCAAGACTATTGAAGCACGTCCCTCTAGGTTACGCAGTAGAGGAGAGGTTTCTAGTCCTGGGGTGACACAGCTGCCTCTACATGCATAGAGTACAGTGACCGAGTGTTGTCACTCTTGGACAGCAGAGAGAGTACAGTGACCGAGTGTTGTCACTCTTGGACAGCAGAGAGTACAGTGACCGAGTGTTGTCACTCTTGGACAGCAGAGAGAGTACAGTGACCGAGTGTTG